>NC_036872.1:6593852-6606622 GCF_002910315.2 Salvelinus sp. IW2-2015
GTGCGCGGAGGACATTAAGTAGAGGGGATTCAGAAGAAAGAATAACTCTTGATCGAGATCTCACACTCCACGCATACAAAGATGAAAGAGAAAAGCGGACGACGGCGCCCGGGCAGTATACGATGCGACGAGATTGTTCAATAAGAGAATCCCATATAGTACTAGATTAATTGCCCAGACGGTAGAACAGTGAGTTGGCGCACTGGAGGAGTATCAGTCGATGTAGAGAGAAGTTAAAAGGAGGACAGCGAGCAGAGTAGAGTTGTGTTACTTCGCCTATATTACAAACTTTACAGGATCGAAATCAGATACATCAGACGAGGGAGCGTCTAGCCATGGCACCAGGACTATCTAGCGATCTATTTAACTCTGGACTTCACACCTTGGGTATGTATAAGTAATACTAGCTCTCTTCCTGGGGTAATAAACTATGGCAACAGCTGAACCTCATATGGGTCATTAAACTAGCCCACGCAACTTTGGTCAATAAAGACTAGCCAACTACCCTGGGTGATTAAAACGAGTCCAGTATGCTACCTGGTCAGAGTCAATACTTAGCCACGGAGCCTTGGTCATAAACTAGCCATCTACCAAATCAGTAGAACATAAAGCTATCAGCACTGAAACCGATGGTCAATAAACTAGGGCCACTAACCTGGGTCAGTGGATTAAGCCGTTAGCCAGAATACCTAGATGTCAAATGGGCTCAACTAAAACAGCCACCCTGGTCATTTAAACTAAGGCCAACTACCGGTCATTAAACTAAGCACACAAAGAAACACATCTAATAAAACGAGTACCTCTCACCTGATGGGTGGAGTAGGGGGTTTCCCCCAAATTACATATCCCGTAATGACGCGCCACGAGATCTACCTGAAATAAAAGCTTTCAAAAGGATAAGACCCAAAGTATGGTCAAGCAATGCTATAGGCCCCCATTGTACCTGCGACAATATCAATAACTAGAACACTACCCATGGTTTAATATAGACTAAGGAACACCACCGGACAGTGCCTGCTCATTTGGGTTCAAAGAATTAAACTAGCCCATATAACGTAACCTGAAATATCATTCTCTAACAACTAGCCAACCACCGAGTAGGTCATAATGAAACTAGCCCAACTACCCGTAGGTCATTAAACCAAGCACCCACTAACCATGAGTCATGATAAAACTAGCACTACTCGTGTGGGCATTAACTAGCCACTACCATGTGGTCCATAAACGTCGCCACTAGACGTGGTCAATTAAAGCGCACATGCGCTACCATGAACACACCTTGGGGGCATTAACACTAACACCATATGCACCTGGGCAGAATAACTAGCCTACTACGGATAGGTCATTAAACTAGCAACTACCACCTGGTCAGAGGATAGAAACTAGCGCCACCACCTGGGCAATAGAGAGTTCTAGGCAATGCAACAACACCTTTGGTCATTGTAGCACTCTATCGGCATCACTATGAGTTCATTAAACTAGGCCACCACCTTGGTCATTAAACCTAGCACACTACCTGGGTCATCATAAATGCTAGCCACTACTGGGTCATCATAAATATCCAGCACCAATACATCCTGGTCATAAACTAGCCAACAGCACCTGGTCATTAAAACAGGCTCGACCTGAACCTGGGGCATTAAACTAGGCCATGCACCCTGGTCATTAATCACTGCCACTACCTGGTCAGTAAACTAAAGCACACCGAGCGATGGTACATCTAAACTAGCGCCACTCACCTATACGCGTCATTGTGTAATACTAGCTATATACTACCTGGGTTCAATGAAACTAGATCCACTCAACACATGTAGGTGCGAGTATAAACGCTATGGCCAGCTGGAGACCATAGGTCATATGAAAAGCACTACCACCACCTGTCATCTAGAACGCTAACCATCACCTGGTCATGTCACTAACCGAGCCACCACCCTGGTCACATATTAAAACTAGGCCACACTTACCGCTCGATCATTAAACCAATAGCAACATACTGGATGGTCATTTCAATATACTACGCCACTACCCTTAGTCAATGAAACATAGCAATGGCACTACTGGTCCATCTAAAAACAGGGCCACTAGCCACTACCTGGTCAATACACTCGCGCACACTACTCTGGTCCACTTAAACTACACACACCCTTCTAGACCTGGGGTCATATATAAACTAGCGCACAACCAATTGAGTCAATAAACTATGCCAATCTCACCATGGTCATAAACATAGGCCACTACCAAGCAATGGTCATATATAAATCCGTAGCCGCACCACCTGTGGTTCAATAACCCGGCCACTACCTAGGAAATCACCATACACACAAGGATGACACAATCTACAGCCACTAACCCTTGGATCAATAAACTAGCGCACTACATGGTCATTAAACTAGCCACTGACCGTGGTCGATAAATACTAGCCACTAACCTAGGGAATTATACTACTGAGCCACTACTTGGTCATTAAACTAGCCATCACCGTGGTCCAGTTATATACATAAGCACACCCACCTGGTCAATAAAACTAGCCACTACCCAGAAATCGGTCATCAGATAAACTAGCCGCACTACCTGGTCAATAAAGCTAGCCACTACCTGGTCATTAAAACTAGCCACTAAGCCTGGATCATTAAACTAGCGACTACCTAGTCATTAAATTCTAGCCACCCACCTGTGTCATATAAACCAGCCACTCTGGTCCAATTAAATCTAGCCACTAACTGGTCCATTAAACTAGCCACTAACCGTGGGCATTAAAGCAGCCAATACCTGGTATTAAACTTAGCCATTTCACCTGGGAGCAATTAACTAGCCACTACCTGGTTCATTAAACTAGCCACCACCTGGTCAATGAAACTAGCCACACCTGGTCAATAGAACAGCCCACTTACATGGTCCATTAAACCTATGCCACTACAGGTCAGTTAAACTACCCACCACCTGGTTCATTAACAAGGCCACCACGCCTGGTCATTAAAACTAGCCACTACCTGGTCATATATCTAGCCACCAGCCTGGCCTTAAACTAGGCCACTGACCTGGTCATGTAAACTAGCCACTAAAACCTGGTCATTAATACTAGCGCACCACCTGCATTAAACTAGCCACCACTATGCGTCCATATCAACAATGCCCCACTCACCTATGGTCATCCTAACCTAGACCACTCCACCAAGTGGTCATTAAACTAGCCCCACATGGTCATTAAAACTAGCCACCACCTGTCCATTAAACCCTAGCCACTTACCTTTGGTCATCTAAACTAGCCACCACCTGGTCCTATGTTAAGCCCAACGCACTGGGGACCTTAAACTAGCCGACTACCGTGGTCATTAACTAGCTCACCCCCTACACGCTGGTCATCTAACACTAGCCACTACCTGGTCCATTAAACTAGCCACTACCTGGGGCATTAACTAGCTCACTACCTGGTCATTAAACTAGCCACTACCTAGGTCATTAAACTAGCTCACCTACGTGGGCATTAAAACTAGCCCCTACTGGTCATTTTAAACCTACCATGCCACTTTGCGGCATCTAAAACCTAGCCACTACCTGGTTCGAGTAAACTAGCGCACCGCACCTGGGTCAATAAACTAGCCACCACTGGTCAATAAACTGAGCCACCTACCTGGTCAATTAAACTAGCCACTACCTGGTCATTAAACTAGCCACCCCCCTGGTCACCGTAAACTAGCCACCACCTGGTCATTAAAGCTAGCCACTACCTGGTCAGTAAACTAGCCACATCTGGGCCTTAAACTAGCTCACTACCTGGGTCCATTAAACTAGGCCACTACCTGGTCATTACAACCTAGCGCACCACTGGTCATTAAACAGCCACCACCTGGTGATTAAACAGCGACCACCCGTGGTATTAAACTAGCCACCACCTGGTCATTAAACTAGACACTACCTGGTTCCATTAAACAGCCACCACCTGGTCATGTAAACCTAAGCTCCCACCAATGGTCATACTAAACTTAAGCCACTTACATGAGGTCTTGAAACTAGCCACACAACACCTGGTCATTATCTAGCCACCACCTGGCCCTTAAAACTAGCCACTACCTGGTCATTAAACAGCCACCACTGGTCATTAAACTAGCCACTACCTGGTCATCTAAACTAGCCACCACCTGGTCATTAAACTAGCCACTACCTGGTCATTAAACTGCCACTACCTGGTCATAAAACTAGCCCCACCTGGTCATAAACTAGCCACTACCATGGTCATTAAACTAGCCATACTGGCTCATTAAAACTAGCCACCACCCTGGGTCATTTAAACTAGCCACCACCTGGTCCATTAACTAAGCTCAGCTACTGGTCATCATATAATCAGGCACAAGCCCTCCTGTCTCCCCCTGTTCAACCTGTTTTATAGTACATTGCTGCTGTTGATGTACATGAAAGATGTTTCTTATTTGCTAGATTTAAAAGACTGAAGTAAAAACAGGTTCAGGTGTAGGACCCCGGTACATACCAGGTCAGGTTAGGACCAGGTACATACAGGTTCAGGACCAGGTAATACAGGTCAGGTTTAGGACCAGGTACATTACAGGTTCAGACAGGTACAGTACAGGTTCAGGACAGGTATCATACAGGTCAGGGTCAGGACCAGGTACATACAGTCAGGCACACGTACAATACAAGGTCAGGACCAGGGTACATACAGGTCAGGTCAGGACCAGTACATACAGGTCAGGAAGCGTACATACAGTCAGGACCAGTACAGTAGAAGACAGGTCAGGCTCACGGGTATCCAGCGTACACTAACGAGGCTCAGGACAGGGTACATACAAGGGTGAGTGGTTATGCAGACCAGGTATAAATCAAATCGGTCAGAGGAGCCAGTGTAACTACCACAGAGTAGGTTACGTTATGTGGAACCAGGTACAACAGGTCAGGACCAGGTACATGAATACAGGTCAGAAGACCAGAGGTACATTACAAGTCGAGAAAGTTGAAGGACCTAGCGTACTACTAACCGTTCAAGGGAACCCAGAGTATCATTACAGCGTCAGCCCAACCAAGGTACATACAGGTCAGGTCAGGAACCAGGAGATACATACAGGTCAGGACCAGTTAACCATTAAGGTCAGCGTTAGGGAACAGGTATATTACAGTCAGGTCAAGGACCAGGTACATTAAGGGGCCTAGGACCAGGTATAATACAGGTCAGGTCAGGACCAAGGTACATACAGGTCAGGACCAGGTACGATATGAAGGTCACGAATGTTATCTGGTAGCCAAGAGAACATCACACAAGGTTGACCAGGTATAACAGGTCAGGTTCAGTACCAGGTACATACAGGTCAGGCAAGGTACAATACAGGGTCAGGTTAGGATCAGGTACATACAGTCAGGACCAGGTACATAACAGGTCAGGAAGACCCGTATAATAACAGGTCAGAACAAGTCTACAGGTTCCCAGGGACCCCAAGGGTTCTTTTTACAATAACAGGTCCCCCGGGAGGTTAGGACAGGTATCTACAGGTCAGGTCAGGACCCGGTACATACAGGCAGGACCAGGTATATACAGTCAGTTCAGACACCAGGTACATACAGGTCAGGACCAGGTATATACAAGGTCAGGTCAGGACCAGGTACATCCCAGGTTTAGGACCCAGGACATAACAGGTCCAGTCAGACCTAGGTACAATACAGGCAGTCAGATCAGGTATATACATGGTCATGTCAGGACCAGGTACAGATCAGGTTAGGGACCAGGCTACCATACAGGTCCAGGTCAGGACCAGGTCATATACCAGGTCAGGTTCAGGAACCAGGTACATACAGGTAGGACAGGTACAATACAGGTCAGGTTAGGACAAGGTACATACAGGTCGGTCAGGACCAGGTTAGTACAGTCAGGACCCAGGTACAATACAGGTCACGGTTAGTAACCAGGTAATAACAGGTCCAGGACCAGGTAAACCTAACATCAGAACACAGACCGGCGGCTGTATGTTGACGTCATGGAGATAGCATAGAGATAGGTTGACATTTATGATTGACAGATGAAACAGACTGACGTGGTTGTGCAGGTCAGGTACTGATGAGCAGATAGAACCATGTCTGAGCAGACTGTATAGCGCCACTCAGGGTCAACCAGGTACCATGACACATTTAGGCCCAGTTCCCTCCTTTGACCTATGACCCATGCTTAATCAGTGTCCAGGAAACTGGCCYTTTTTAGTTKTGACCAATAACWCTTAACACKTATTGTKGATGTCCATGTTGACTCAATACACCTGGAGTTAATAAAATAAATAATAAAAAGTAATTCATATAAATAATTAATTAAAAATAGGTCTGGTCAACCGTTTATGACGTTTTGTTTTGAGGAAGAATAGGAGTCTTTTTACTTGTTGTTTTTCCTCAATTTCTGATTGTACATTTGAGTGTAAATAAACAAAACACACACACAACACGACACGACACAACAAAGCAGAAGCATGTTTTCGTCTTTGCTCATCCTTCCTTTTCATCCTTCCTTCCGTCCTTCCTTCCATCCTTCCTTCCTTCCTTCCACTCTCTCTTCTCTCCTTACCTTTTTTTGTAATGAACTGTAACCGTAGCCTAGAAACGCTAGAAACAATGGAATGGAATAAGACACACGTACTGTATTTAAAACCATATGTCTTTATTGGCATTTTCCGCTGGGATATGAAGCTAATAAACACGATTATAAAAGAGGGTATGCTGTTGTGTCCATTTCTAAAACTACCCTGAATTAAACTGTCAACAACAACACATTAGAAACATACAATTTGTTTTCTTCCCCTCCCCAAAAAACATTTATTTTGTGTAACATATTTTCATTGCTCATAGTGAGCTATAGGCACACATCATTTTTTTAAAATAAAACAAGTCATGTTTTATTTGTTGTTTGTTAAAAAATGCAGATAATGATTCAGCCATATTCATTTTACCTACAGTATTTGGAAATATAATACATTTAATTTATTTCTTAAAAACCATTGCACATGGTTTTTAGTCCAGAACTGTGCTTAACCGGTCTCCGGGAAACTGGCCCTTGTTGTACCCTTTTCAGCCCTGCAGTTGGTACTTTTGTTTTGTTGTCTTCACTCTCTAAGAAAAGGTGAGTTATGTGTTTTTGTTTTGTTGTAACCTCTATGTTATACTGATCACACTATAAGGCTCTATGTGATACTGATCACACTATAAGGCTCTATGTTATACTGATCACACTATAAGGCTCTATGTTAGAACATCACACTATAGGCCTCTATGTTAAACTGATCACACTATAGGCTCTATGTCTATAACTGATCACACTATAAGGCTCTATGTTAAACTGATCACACTATAAAGGCTCTATGTTAAACTGATCACACTATAAGGCTCTATGTTACTGATCACACTATAAGGCTCTATGTTATACTGATCATCATAGCTATGTTAATACTGACACACTATATAAGGCTCTATGTTATACTGATCACACTTAAGGCTCTATGTTATACTGATCACACTATAAGCTTATGTTATACTGATCACACTATATAGGCTCTATGTTATACTATATCACACTATAAGGCTATGTTATAACTGATCACACTATAAGGCTCTTATTTATACTGATCACACTATAAGGCTCTATGTTATACTGATCACTATATAGGCTCTATGTTAAACTGATCACCACTATAAGGTCTCTATCATTTAAATCTGATCACACTATAAGGCTCTATGTTAAACTGATCACACTATAAGTCTATGTTAAACTGATCACACTATAAGGCTTATGTTAAACTGATCACACTATAAGGCTCTACTGATCACACTATAAGGCTCTAAGTTTTAAACTGATCACACTATAAGGCTCTATGTTTACTGATCACACTATAAGGCTCTTGTTAAACTGATCACACTATAGGCTCTATGCATACTGTTCACAACTATAAGGCTCTATGTTAAACTGATCACACTATAAGGCTCTATGTTATACTGATCACACTATATAGGCTCTATGATTATACTGATCACACTATAAGGCTCTATGTTATACTGATCACAACTTAAGGCTTATGTAAACTGATCACACTATAAGGCTCTATGTTATATCTGATCACACTATAAGACTCTATGTTCATAAATGATCACACTATTAAGGCTCTATGTTACTGATCACACTATAAGGCTCTACTGATCACACTATAAGCTCTATGTTAACATACTGATCACACTATAAGGCTCTACTGATCAACTATAAGACTCTATGTTATACTTGATCACAACTATAAGGCTCTATGTTATACTGGATCACACTATAAGGCTCTATGTTTACTGATCACACTATAAGGCTCTATGTTAACTGATACACTATGGCTTTATGAACTGATCACACTATAGCTCTATGTTATACTGATCACACTATAAGGCTCTATGTTAAACTGATCACACTATAAGGCTCTATGTTCTACTGATCAACTCTAAGGCTCTATGTTATCTGATCACACTATAAGGCTCTATGTTATACTGATCACACTATAAGGCTCTATGTATTACTGATCACATATAAAGGCTCTATGTTATACTGATCACACTATAAGGCTCTATGTTATACTGATCACACTATAAGGCTCTATGTATACTGATCACACTATAAGGCTCTATGTTTATCTGATCACACTTTAAGGCTCTATGTTATACTGATCACCTTAGGCTCTATGCTTACTGATCACACTATAAGGCTCTATGTAATACTGATCACCACTATAAGGCTCTACTGATACACTATAAGCTCTATGTTATATGATCACAACTATAAGGCTCTACTGATCAACTATAGACTCTATGTTATACTGATCACACTATAAGGCTCTATGTACGATCACACTATAAGCTCTATGTTAACTGATCAACATATAAGGCTCTATGTTAAACTGATCACACTATAAGGTCTATGTTAAACTGATCACATCTATAAGGCTCTATGTTGAACTGATACACTATAAGGCTCTATGTTACTGATCACACTATAAGGCTCTATGTTAGTACTGATCACACTATAAGGCTCTATGTTATACTGATCACACTATAAGGCTCTATGTTAAACTGATCACACTATAAGGCTCTATGTTATACTGATCACACTATAAGGCTCTATGTTATCTGATCACACTATAAGGCTCTATGTTATACTGATCACATTATAAGGCTCTATGTTATACTGATCACACTATAAGGCTCTATGTTAAACTGATCACACTATATAGGCTCTATGTGAACTGATCACACTATAAGGCTCTATGTTATCTGATTGCACACTATAAGGCTCTATGTTTACTGATTCGACTCTATAGGCTTTATGTTAAACTGATCACACTATAAGGTTCTATGTTAAACTGTCACACTATAAGGCTCTATGTTATACTGATCACACTATAAGGCTCTACTGATCACACTATAGGCTCTATGTTATATGCAGAAGAGAATGGGAGAAACTCCCAAATACAGGTGTGCCAAGCTTGTAGCTTCATACCCAAGAGACTCCAGGCTGTAATCGCTGCTAATGGAGCTTCAACAGAGTACTGAGTAAAGGGTTTAAAATGTCCAAAACTCGTTTTTGCTTTGTCATTGTGGGGTATTGTGTGTAGATTGATGTGGGGAAAAAACAATTTAGAATAAGGCTTCCCCCTTCCCCTCTGTTTTCTTCACCTCTCCTCTGCTTCCCCCTCTCCCTCTGCTTCCCCTCCCCCCTGCTTCCCCACCTCTCCCTCTGCTTCCCCCCTCCCCCTCTGCTTCCCTCACTCTCCTCTGCTTTCCCCTCTCCCTCTGCTCCTCCACCTCTCCCTCTGCTTCCCCTCCCTCTGCTTCCCCCCACCTCTCCTCTGATTCCCCCACCTCTCCCTCTGATTCCCCCACCTCTCCCTCTGCTTCCCCCCTCCCCTCTACTTCCCCACCTCTCCCTCTGCTTCCCCTCCCCCTCTGGTTCCCCACCTCTCCTCTGCTTCCCCCTCCCCCTCTGCTTCCCCCACCTCTCCTCTGCTTCCCCTCTCCCTCTGCTTCCCCACCTTCCCTCTGCTTCCCCCCTCCCCCTTCTGATTCCCCACTCTCCTCTGCTTCCCCCTCCCCTCTGCTTCCCCACCTCTCCCTCTGCTTCCCACCCTCCTCTACTTCCCCACCCTCCCTGTGGTTCCCCCTCCCCCTGTGGTTCCTCCCCCTCTGTTCCCCCTCCCCTGTTGGTCCTCCACCTCTGCTTCCCCCTCGCCCTCTGTTTTCTCCCCTCTCCTCTGCTTCCCCCTTCCTCTCCCTCTGCTCCCCCCTCCCATGTGGTTCCTCCCTTGCTTCTCAATTCTCATTCTTTGTCCTCTCTCTCATTTACCACAGCTCAGGGTGTGTCCCAGGAGGATTAAGTATTCTGTAATAGCCTAAGGGTGCTTAGCAATGCGGTGTGTGTAGTGTGTTAATGTGTATAATGTGATGTCAGACAGGTGTTTGTGTCCTAGGTTCTCTGACTGACACCTGCACTCTGGATAAACATCCTCTCTGTGTGTGTGTGGTGTGCGTGTGTGTGTGTGTGTGTGTGTGTGTGTGTGTGTGTGTGTTGTGTGTGTGGTGTGTGCTTGACTGAGTCTGTAACTTGTGTGTGTCAGAGTGTGTGTTTTGATGAATAGGTAGTGTGTGTGTGTGTGTGTGTGTGTCTAAGTGTGGGGTGTCTTGAATCTGGTAGTGTTTGTGTCTAAGTGTGTGTGTTTGTGTGTGTGTGTGTGTGTGTGTGTGTGTGTGGTGTCTAAGTGTGTGTGTTTGTGTGTGTGTGAACAAGGTGTGTTTCTCTCTGAAGCCGCTCGTGAGAACAGAATGAATGGTGTCTGAATAACAACTACATCAGGTAAATCGGTTTTCATCACTTTCTATCATTCCCTACAAAGTGCACTACTTGTTTTAGTATGAAAAGTATAGTTTTACCATAGGGCTCTGGGTCAAAGGTAGTGCACTATATAGGGAATAGGGTTCTATAGGGCTCTGGTCTAAAGTAGTGCACTATATAGGGAATAGGGTGCCATTTGGTGCAGTATTCACACCCCTTCACTTGACAGCGTGTAGAAGGAGTATTAATACACTGTATGAAGTTAGTCTCTGAAGTGTTTAGCCGTCCGTTTTATCGTGGTAACATGTCTAGCATCTCGTTCAGCTGCCAACCCGGCAGCAGTAAGTCCTACAGCACCTTTTRTTTTTTWATTTTGTGTGTTTSTTGTTGCCGTATTAGATTGTTMAATTCCCTTGGTGTTATTATTGTGTTAAATGACACGTTGAATCAAGTGAGCGACGTCTGGAAAACAGCCAGGGCTCCCTGAGGAGAGATGACTGGATGATTTTAGTGCTCCGATCCAAGGATCGCCGGGGAAATTCGAGGTCGTTTAAATTTAAAGGCAATGTTCAATGCATWAACGGAGATCTGCGTTCAGGGTAATAGCTGCAGATGTCGGCTCAACCTTTACCTTTAAATATCTAGCGCGCGATCTGTAACRCTTCAGCCATACAGACCGAATAGAGCCCCCAGGCAACCGTTGTCAAGACCATACGTGAGTCTCTCACAAGATTGTCGTACACTAACTCAAATCAAATCCAATTTTATTGGTCACATACACGTGTCCCCTGTATATAGCCTCCACACTGACTCTGTACCGTAACACCCTGTATATGGCCTCCACATTGACTCTGTACCGGTCCCTGTATATAGCCTCCACATTGACTCTGTACCGGTACCCCTGTATATAGCTCCACATTGACTCTGTACCGTAACACCCTGTATATAGCCTCCACATGACTCTGTACCGGTACCCCCTGTATATAGCCTCCACATTGACTCTCGTACCGGTACCCCCTGTATATAGCCTCCACATTGACTCTGTACCAGTACTCCTGTATATAGCTCCACATTGACTCTGTACCGGTACCCCCTGTATATAGCTCCACATTGACTCTGTACCGTACACCCTGTATATAGCTCCTCGACTCTGTACCGTACACCCTGTATATAGTCCCCATTGACTCTGTACCGTACCCTGTATATAGCCTCCACATCGACTCTGTACCGGTACCTCCTGTATATAGCCTCCACATTGACTCTGTACCGGTACCCCCTGTATATAGCCTCCACATCGACTCTGTACCAGTACTCCCTGTATATAGCCTCCACATTTGACTCTGACGGGTACCCCTGTATATAGCCTCCACATGACTCTGTCCGGTACCCCTGTATATAGCCTCCACATCGACTCTGTACCGGTGTACACCTGTATATAGTCTCCACATTGACTCTGTACCAGTACTCCCTGTATATAGCCTCCACATTGACTCTGTACTGTACCCCCTGTATATAGCCTCCACATTGACTCTGTACCGGTACCTCCTGTATATAGCCTCCACATTGTTATTTACTGCTGCTCTTTAATTATTTGTAACTTTTATTTATATTTTTTACCTATCTATTTTTTACTTAACACTTATTTTTCTTAAAACTGCATTGTTGGATAAGGTTTGTAAGTTTCACTGTAAGGTAATAATGTGTGATATTAGTTAGTTCTTGGGTAAATATTTTCCGTCTGTATTTTAATGATTTTATATGTTGTTTGGCACATGTGATTTGATATATTCCTTCATTCCATCTCCTTTACTTTAGATTTGTGTGTGTATTGTTGGAATCGTTAGATATTACTTGTTAGATATTACTGCACTGTTGGAGCTAGAAACACAAGCATTTTGCTACACCCCTGCAATAACATCTGCCAAAA
>NC_036872.1:6606647-6616143 GCF_002910315.2 Salvelinus sp. IW2-2015
TATACACTGTTCTTTCTGCTACCCACGGCAAGCGGTACCGGAGCGTGAAGTCTAGGTTCAAAAGCTTCTTAACAGCTAATCAAATGGCTACCCAGACTCTTTGCACTGCCACGCCTCTTTTATGCTGCTGATACTCTCTGTTTATTATCTTTGCATAGTCACTTTAATAACTACCTACGTGTACATATTACTTCAATTACCTCGACTAACCGGTGCCCCCGCATATTGACTCTGTACCGGTACACCCTGTATATAGCCTCCACATTGACTCTGTACCGTAACACCCTGTATATAGCCTCCACATTGACTCTGTACCAGTACCCCTGTATATAGCCTCCACATTGACTCTGTACCGGTACCCCCTGTATATAGCCTCCACATTGACTCTGTACCGTAACACCCTGTATATAGCCTCCACATTGACTCTGTACCGGTACCCCCTGTATATAGCCTCCCACATTGACTCTGTACGTCTAGTACGTACCCCCTGTATATAGCCTCCACATTGACTCTGTACCGTACCCCCTGTATATAGCCTCCGCATTGACTCTGTACTGGTCACCCCTCGTTATATAGCCTCCACATTGACTCTGTACCGGTACCCCCTGTATATAGCCACATTGACTCTGTACTAGTACCCCTGTATATAGCCTCCACATTGACTCTGTAACGGTACCCCCTGTTATATAGCCTCCACATTGACTCTGTACCGGTACCCCCTGTATATAGCCTCCACATTGACTCTGTACGATGGTACCCTGTTATAGCCTCCACATACTCTTACCGTCACCCTGTATATAGCCTCCACATTGACTCTGTACCGTACCCTGTATATAGCCTCCACATTGACTCTGTACCGGTACCCCCTGTTATATGCCTCCACATTGACTCTTCCGTACCCCTGTATTAGCCTCCGCATTGACTCTGTACCGGTACCCCCTGTATATAGCCTCTCGCATTGACTCGTGACCGGTACCCCCTGTATATAGCCTCCACATTGACTCTGTACCGGTACACCTGTATATAGCTTCCACATTGACTCTGTACCATACACACCCTGTATATAGCCCCACATTTACTCGTACCTGTACCCCTGTGATATAGCCTCCACATGACTTATCTTACCTGGTACCCCCTGTATATAGCCTCCACATTGACTCTGTACCCCCTGTACTATAGCCTCCACATTGACTCTGTACCGTACCCCTGTATATAGCCTCCACATTGACTCTGTACCGGTACCCCCTGTATATAGCCTCCACACTTTGACTCTGTACCGGTACCCCCTGTATATAGGCTCTCACATTGACTCTGTACCGGTACCCCCTGTATATAGCCTCCACATTGACTCTTCACGGTGTCCCCTGTATATAGCCTCCACATTGACTCTGCTACCGTGTCCCCTGTATATAGTCCTCCACATCGACTCTGTACCGGTACACCCTGTATATAGCCTCCACATTGACTCTGTACCGTAACACCCTGTATATAGCCTCCACATTGACTCTGTACCGGTACCTCCTGTATATAGCCTCCACATTGTTAATTTACTGCCTCTTTAATTATTTGTAACTTTTATTTATATTTTTTACCTATCTTATTTTTACTTAACACTTATTTTTCTTAAAACTGCATTGTTGGATAAGGGTTTGTAAGTTTCACTGTAAGTAATAAGTGTGATATTAGGTTAGTTCTTGGGTAAATATTTTCGTCTATGTATTTTTAATATTTTATTTGGCACATGATTTGATATATTCCTTCATTTCCATCCCTTTACTTTTAGATTTGTGTGTGTATTGTTGTGAAATCGTTAGATATTACTTGTTAGTATTACTGCACTGTTGGAGCTAGAAACACAAGCATTTTGCTACCCCTGCAATAACATCTGCCAAACACGTGTATGTGCCAATAAAATTGGATTTGAAACTAGGGTGGCTGGAGTCTTTGACAATTTTTAGGGCCTTCCCCTGACACCGCCTGGTATAGAGGTCCTGGATGGCAGGAAGCTTGGCCCCAGTGATGTACTCATTAACCTCTGTAGTGCCTTGCCATCAGAGGCCGAGCAGTTGCCATACCAGGCAGTGATGCAACCAGTCAGGATGCTCTCGATGGTGCAACTGTATAACTTTTTGAGGAGGATCTGAGGACCCATGCCAAATATTTTCAGTCTCCTGAGGGGGAATAGGTTTGTCGTGCCCTCTTCACGACTGTGTTGGTGTGTTTAGACCATGTTAGTTTGTTGGTGATGTGGACAACAAGGAACTTGAAGCTCTCAACCTGCTCCACCACAGCCCCGTCGATGAGAAGGGGGTGTGCTCGGTCCTCCTTTTCCTGTAGTCCACAATCATGTCCTTTGTCTTGATCACGTTGAGGGAGAGGTTGTTATCCTGGCACCACACAGCCAGGTCTCTGACCTCCTCCCTATAGGCTGTCTCATCGCTGTCTGTGATCAGGCCTACCGCTGTGTGTCATCACAACCTTAATGATGGTGTTGGAATCGTGCCTGGTCATGCAGTCATGAGTGAACAGGAAGTACAGGAGAGGACTGAACACGGACCCCTGAGGGGCCCCGTGTTGAGGATCAGTGTGGCAGATGTGTTGTTACCTACCCTCACCACCTGGGGGCGGCCCGTCAGGAAGTCCAGGATCTAGTTGCAGAGGGATGTGTTTAGTCCCAGGGTCCTTAGCTTACTGATGAGCTTTGAGGGCACTATGGTGTTAAACGCTGAGCTGTAGTCAATGAATAGCATTCTCACATAAGTGTTCCTTTTGTCCAGGTGGGAAAGGGCAGTGTGGAGTGCAATAGAGATTGCATCATCTGTGGATCTGTTGGGGCGGTATGCAAATTGGAGTTGGTCTAGGGTTTCTGGGATAATGGTGTTGATGTGAGCCATGACCAGCCTTTCAAAGCACTTCATGGCTACAGACGTGAGTACTACGGGTCGGTAGTCATTTAGGCAGGTTACCTTAGTGTTCTTGGACACAGGGACTATGGTGGTCTGCTTGAAACATGTAGGTATTGCAGACTCAGTCAGGGACAGTTTGAAAATGTCAGTGAAGACACTTGCTAGCTGGTCAGCGCATGCTCGGAGTACACGTCCTGGTAATCCATCTGGCCCTGCGGCGTTGTGAATGTTGACCTGTTTAACGGTCTTACTCACATCGGCTACGGAGAACATGATCACACAGTCATCCGGAACAGCTGATGTTCTCATGCATGTTTCAGTGTTGCTTGCCTCGAAGCGAGCATAGAAGGGATGCTGCTTGGGCCGGCAGCCTTGTGAGGGTTAACACATTTAAATGTCTTACTCACTTTGGCCACGGAGTAGGAGAGCCCACAGTCCTTGGTAGTGGGCCACGTCGGTGTCACTGTGTTATCCTCAAAGCAGCAAAGAAGGTGTTTAGCTTGTCCGGAAGCAAGACTTAGTGGTCGGCAACGTGGCTGGTTTTCCCTTTGTAGTCCGTGAATGTCTGTAGACCCTGCCACATACGTCTKGTGTCTGAGCCGTTGAAAAAAAAMCTCCACTACTGATGTTTTGCCTGTTTGATTGCCTTACGGAGGGAATAATTTCACTGTTTGTATTCGGCAATATTCCCAGTCACTTTGTCATGGTTAAATGCAGTGGTTCGCGCTTTCAGTTTTGCGCGAATGCTGCCATCTATCCATGGTTTCTGGTTAGGGTAGGTTTTAATAGTCACAGTGGGTACAATATCTCCACCGTATCCGTGTATTTGTCGATGTTATTCTCGGAGGCTACCCGGAACATATCCGTGGATTCCGATTGTTCAGACCAGCGTGGAATAGTCCATCGCATGGGTACTTCCTGTTTAAGTTTCTGCCTGTAGGAAGGAAGGAGCAAAATGGAGTCGTGATCAGATTTGCCAAAGGGAAGGCGGGAGAGGGCCTCCCGGAAGTTGGAGAAGCTGAGTGTTTTAGCAGCACGAGCACGAGTACTACAGTCAATGTGTTGATAGAACTTTGGTAACGTTTTCCTCAAATGTGCTTTGTTAAAATCCCCAGCTACAATAAATGCGGCCTCCGGATATGTGGTTTCCAGTTTGCATAAAGTCCTGTGAWGTTCTTTGAGGGCCGTCGTGATATCGGCTTGAGGTGGAGTATACATGGCTGAAACAGGAAGCATTGTCATGCTGAAACAGGAAAGGGCCTTCCCCAAACTGTTGCCACAAAGTTGGAGGCACAGAGTCGTCTAGAATGTCATTGTATGTTGTAGTGTTAAGATTTCCCTTCACTGGAACTAAAGGGTCTAGCCTGAACCATGAAAAACAGCCCGAGACCATTATTCCTCCTCCACCAAACTTTACAGTTGGCACTATGCATTGGGGCAGGTAGCGTTCTCCTGGCATCCGCCAAACCTAAATTAATCGGACTGCCAGAGGGTGAAGCGTGATTCATCACTCAAGAGAACGCTTTTCCACTGCTCCGGAGTCCAATGGCGGCGAGCTTTACACTACTCCAGCCAACGCTTGGCATTGCGCATGGTGATCTTAGGCTTGTGTGCTGCTGCTCGGCCAYGGAAAACCATTTCATGAAGCTCCCGACGAAAACAGTTCTTGTGCTGACGTTTTTACACGCTTCAGCACTCCCATTCTRTGAGCATGTGTGGTCTACCACTTCGCGGCTGAGCCGTTATTGCTCCTAGACATTTCCACTTCACAATAACAGCACTTGTTGGAAAGGTGGCATCCTATGAYGTTGCCACACTGAAAGGCACTGAGCTCTTCAGTAAGGCCATTCTACTGACARTGTTTGTCTATGGAGATTGCATGGCTGTGTGCTTGATTTTATACACCGGTCAGCAACGGCTGTGGCTGGAATAGCCGAATCCACTAATTTGAAAGGGTGTCCACATACTTCTGTATATATAGGCTATATAATATGTAATGGCATAACACAGAAACTGGAATTACACTCTCACTCAAGATTGCACAAAAAGAGCTGTGAGCAAACCACGTCTCAAAACACTACATTTACCTAGGCGCTCTTATCTAGAGAAACTTTCAAGAGCAATTAGTGCTATTTGCCTTGCTCAAGGGCACTTTGACTGATTTTTCACCATGGCAGCTCAGGGAGTTGAACCAGTGACCTTTTAATCACCACCCCAACGCTCTAATTGCTAAGCTACCTGTCACTCGTGTTCTAATGAGCCACCTCCTCTACATTTGAATTATAACTAAAAGAGAAAATAACTGTAAAGAACCACTGAAGATCTCAGAGGGTTATTTGAGTTATTATGGTTCCACATAGAACCATCACCCTTCCGAAAGAACCCTTGAAGAACCCTCTTTTGTTTTAGACACATTGCTGGTTGAGGTGATTTCCTAGCCTGTTAAAACCATAGTTGAGGTGATTTCCTAGCCTGTTAAAACCATAGTTGAGGTGATTTCCTAGCCTGTTAAAAACCATAGTTGAGGTGATTTCCTAGCCTGTTAAAACCATAGTTGAGGTGATTTCCAAGCTGTTAAACATAGTTGAGGTATTTCCTAGCCTGTAAAACCATAGTTGAGGTGATTTCCTAGCCTGTTAAAAACCATAGTTGAGGTGATTTCCTAGCCTGTTAAAACCATAGTTGAGGTGATTTCTAGCCTGTTAAAACCATAGTTGAGGTGATTTCCTAGCCTGTTAAAACCATAGTTGAGGTGATTTCCTAGCCTGTTTAAAACCATAGTTGAGGTGATTTCCTAGCCTGTTAAAACCATAGTTGAGGTGATTTCCTAGCCTGTTAAAACCATAGTTTGAGGTGATTTCCTAGCCTGTTAAAACCATAGTTGAGGTTGATTTTCCCTAGCCTGTTAAAACCATAGTTGAGGTGATTTCCTAGCTGTTAAAACCATAGTTGAGGTGATTTCCTAGCCTGTTAAAACCATAGTTGAGGTGATTTCCTAGCCTGTTAAAACCATAGTTGAGGTGATTTCCTAGCCTGTTAAAACCATAGTGGAGGTGATTTCCTAGCCTGATAAAAACCATAGTTGAGGTGATTTCCTAGCCTGTTAAAACCATAGTTGAGGTGATTTCCTAGCCTGATAAAACCATAGTTGAGGTGATTTCCTAGCCTGATAAAAACGGCAGCGGCAGGTGTTTAGAGCGTTGAGCCAGTAACCAAAAGGTCGCGAGGATCAAATCCCTGACCTGACAAGGTAAAAATCTGTCGTTCTGCCCCTGAACAAGGCAGTTAACCCACTGTTCAAGGCCGTCATTGTAAATAAGAATTTGTTCTTAAAACTTTCTAGGATATGTGGGAAGGTAGCGTCCCACTTGGCCAATAGCAAGGAAAATGTAGAGCGCCAAATTCAAAACAATGATATAAAACAAAACGTTCATTAAATCACACATGTAAGATACCAAATTAAAGCTACACTCGTTGTGGATCCAGCCACATGTCAGATTTCAAAAAGGCTTTTCGGCGAAAGCATAAGATGCTATTATCTGGATGATAGCACAACCAGTAAACAAAGAGTGTAGCATATTTCAACACTGCAGGCACGACACAAAACGCAGAATAAAATATAAATCATGCCTTACCCTTGACGAGATTCTTTTTGTTGGCACTCCAATATGTCCCATAAACATCACAAATGGTCATTTTGTTCGATTAATTCCATCCATATATATCCAAATTGTCCATTTATTTGGCGCGGTTGATCCAGAAAAAAACAGCTTCAATTTGCGGCAAAGTCACTACAAAATATCTAAAAAATTACCTCTAAACTTTGCCAAAACATTTCAAACTACTTTTGTAATACAACTTAAGGTATTTGTAAACGTTAATAATCGATCAAATTGAAGACCGGTCTATCTGTTTTCAATACAGGAGATCAACAAACTAACGCTACTTTTCTAGTCTTGCGCAACTCCTCAAACAGTACACATGACGTTACACTGTTTCCAGGTGGCCTCACTTCTTCATTGCACAAAGGATAACCTCAACCTATTTCCAAGAGTGGTGACATCCAGTGGAGGCGGTAGGAACTGAAAACAGGGTGATTAGAAATCCAGTATTCAATGAAAGTTCATTGAAACAGACAGTGACCTAAAAAAAAAAAAAAGAATTAATGGTTAGTCCTCGGGGTTTTGCCTGCTACATAAGTTCTGTTATACTTACAGACATGATTCAAACAGTTTTAGAAACTTCAGAGTGTTTTCTATCCAAATCTACTAATAATATGCATATCTTATATTCTGGGGATGAGTAGAAGGAAGTTGAAATTGGGCACGCTATTTATCCAATAGTGAATTTGCTGCCCCCTATCCTAGAGAAGTTTCTGACTTGCCTCGTTAAATAAAAGATAAAATAAAAAACTGCCTGAGTATTTATTAACAATCACCATTGGAAACCCTGATGCCTGGCCAAACAGTACCAGTCAAAATTTGGACACAGTCAAGAGTTTTTCAATATTTTAAAACTATTTTCTACATTGTAGAATAATAGTGAAGACATTAAAACTATGAAATATGTATAGTGTAAATGTCCATCCGCATACATAGACTCAAATCAGTGGCATGTCATTAGTAGAGATTGAAGAAAGTAAGGGGCCTAGACAGCTGCCCTGGGGAATTCCTGATTCTACCTGGATTATGTTGAAGAGGCTTCCATTAAAGAACACCCTCTGTGTTCTGTTAGACGGGTAACTCTTTATCCACATTATAGCAGGGGGTGTAAAGCCATAACACGTACGTTTTTCCAGCAGCAGACTATGATCGATAATGTCAAAAGCTGCACTGAAGTCGAACAAAACAATATTTTTATCGTCAGGCCAGTTTTATTGCTTCGTTAATGAGAACAACAGGTTTCAGCTGTGCTAACATAATTGCAAAAGGGTTTTCTAATAATCATTTTAGACTTTTAAAATGATAAACTTGGATTAGCTAACACAACGTGCCATTGGAACACAGAAGTGATGGTTGCTGATAATGGGCCTCKGTACGCCTATGTAGATATTCCATTAAAGAAATCTGCCGTTTCCAGCTACAATAGTCATTTACAACATTAACAATGTCTACACTGTATTTCTGATCAATTTTATGCTATTTTAATGGTAAAAATAATAGCTTTTCTTTTCTTTCAAAAAACAAGGACGTTTGTAAGTGACCCCAAACTTTTGAACRGTCGTGTTCATGTATTTCCTATATTTTGTTAGGAAAGTCTAATGCGTAACCATGATCAGGTCACATTGGAGACATGAAGTGATATAGAAACCTCAAATCAGAAACACCTGATGAGATATTCAGCAGACAGCTTTACAGGGACTAGAGATCAGGGACTAGAGGTCGGGGGCTAGAGGTCAGGGACTAGAGGTCAGGGACTAGAGGCCAGGGACTAGAGGTTAGGGACTAGAGGCCAGGGACTAGAGGTCAGGGGCTAGAGATCAGGGACTAGAGATCAGGGACTAGAGGTCAGGGACTAGGGGTCAGGGACTAGGGGTCAGGGACTAGAGGTTAGGGACTATTGGTTAGGGACTAGAGGTTCAGGGGACTAGAGGTCAGGGGCTAGAGGTCAGGATACTAGAGGTCAGGGACTAGAGGTCAGGGACTGAGGTAGGGATGCAGGGACTAGAGGTCAGGGACTACAGACTACAGGGACTAGAGGTCAAGGGACTAGAGGTCAGGGAGCTAGAGGTCAGGGGCCTAGAGGTCAGGGACTAGAGGTCAGGGAGCTAAGGTCAGGGTCAGGGACTAGAGGTCAGGGACTAGAGGTCAGGGACTAGAGGTTAGGGACTAGAGGTCAGGGACTAGAGGTCAGGGACTAGAGGTCAGGGGCTAGAGGTCAGGGACTAGAGGTCAGGGACTAGAGGTTTGGGACTAGAGGTCAGGGACTAGAGGTCAGGGAACTAGAAGGTCAGGGACTCTAGAGGTCAGGGACTAGAGGTCAGGGACTAGAGGTTAGGGACTAGAGGCGCAGGGACTAGAGGTGTAGAGAGGAGCTAGAGGCCGGGGACTAGAGGCCAGGGACTAGAGGTCAGGGACTAGAGGTCAGGGACTAGAGGTCAGGGGACTAGAGTCAGGGACTAGAGGTCAGGGGCTAGAGATCAGGGACTAGAGATCAGGGAACTAGTGTGTGTTGCTTTACACCCACACATAAATATTATCGTCTACATGTTTTACAACAACCACCCACTCATAAATAATATCTTATGTTACAACAACACCCATACACTAAATAATATATCTTATATGTTTACAGCAACACCCACAATAAATATATATCTATATGTTTACAGCAACACCACACATAAATATATAATCTATATTGTTTAGCAAACAACACCCAGCATAAATATAGTATCTTAATATGTTTACAACAACACGTCACACATAATATAATATTCTATAGTTTACAACAACACCCACACATAAATAGTACTATCTAATATTGTTTACAAACAACACGCCGACACATAATAATAATATGTAAACACTCCAATAACTATACTATTATTTGTTTTACAAGCAACACCCACACATAAATATATAATCTAT
>NC_036872.1:6622672-6789237 GCF_002910315.2 Salvelinus sp. IW2-2015
AATTTCGATTCATGTTTTGCTTTTTCAGCGATTGTGGACTTCAGTGCACAACACAACAGTAGTCTTGTGAACAGGCAAAAAAACTTTACAAGCCAAACTTCATAACACAACCGCTACACACATCCTACATCATTGTCACCATATTAGCTAATGTCATAGTCAACAAAGCTATAAGAACTAACGCGTTAGTTAACCTGCTACAATCAGGCAGTACAGTGTACAGCAAGCAGTTTAGCAGTTAACACCAGTTGGCCTCGGTCAAAATAAATAAATAAATAAAACTGAAAGCTTACCTTGACTTGGAATAGTTCCAGTGATGGATCGCCTTAGCCAGCTAGCTAACATAAAAGCATTCCTATCTGTTTAAGCGGGAGTTTGAGTAGGCTAAATTACGCCAAAGTGAGAAAATAAAATACAACGAAATATAGCTATCTCTCTCTCTCTCTCTAATGCTTCTCCTTAATTTTTGAAGAAATACATTTTTCAAAGCTGTTTAACTATTGTCTTTCTCTCTTCTTGTGTCAGCTACTCACCACATGCTAGCTAGTTGTAGCTTATGCTTTCAAATCATAACAGATGAAATCAAATTTTATTGGTAACATACACATGTTAAGCAGATGTTTTTGTTGGTGTAGGGAAATGCTCTCAGTACTAGACTAATTCTCTGATCCTTTGATATTTTGATTGGGTGGACAACATTTCAGCTCATGCTGCAAGAGCTCTGATAGGTTGGAAGTCATCATAATTAATTACGATATAAGTCTATGGAATGGGATGAGAACATTGAGCCTGCTAGGTTTTGTATTGAAGTCAATGTACCCAGAGGAGGACGGAAAACAGCTGTCCTCCAACTACACCATGGTGCTATTCCAGAGAGTGCTGTTGAGGCAACTGTAGACCTTCATTGCAAAACAGTGTGTTTTAGTCAGTTTTATGGTGACATTAATATATTTAGTATAGTTTTGTATAAAAAGGAAAACTTTAATGTTTTACTATTTACATTTTTAGGAAATTCACTGAGTAGACCTTCTTACGGCTAGGCGTTCCGCCAGCTGGACACCTGTTGACAACTTCCGGTGAAATTGGAGAGCGCGCAATTCAAATAAATAATCATAAAAATGATGGATAGGAAACATTTAGGTACATACCAGTTATATCAGTTAACAAAAGCTTAAATTCTTGTTAATGTAACTGCATTGTTCGATTTACAATAAGCTTTACAGCAAAAGCATGCCATGCGATTGTTTGAGGACAGCGCCCCACATCAAAATATTTTTCAACCAGCACAGGTTTCATAAATTCACAAATAGCGATTAAATACTCACTTACTTTTTGAAATTCTTCCTCTGATTTGCAATCCAAAGGGTCCCAGCTACAACATGTACTGTCGTTTTGTTAGATAAAATCCTTCTTTATATCCCAAAAATTCAGTTTAGTTGGTGCCATCGATTTGAGGAATCCACTCGTTCAACATGCAGAGAAAGGAATCCAAAAAGCTACCCTAAACTTTGTTAAAACATGTCAAAATACATTTCTATTGAATTGAGTTATTCTAAAATATAATTAAACTATAATATTTCATACGGAAAGAAGTATGTTCAATAGGAAAGCRATATTAGCAGGTGTGCGTCCTCTTCATCGAGCGAACACAGACTGATTTCCAACTCTGTGTTCCTGTATCAAAACTCTGAATTCTTCCTTGTTTAGGAAGAAACAAGCCTAAAACCTTGAACAAAGACTGTTGACATCTAGTGGAAGCCATAGGAATTGCAATCAGGGAGCTGGATTTAACTTTTTCCCTATACGTTCTAATGGAAGTGCATGGGCTCTCAAAAAAAAGTCTGGTTGGTTTTTCTTTGGCTTTTCTCCTACCATATCTATTGTGTTATCGTCTCCTACATTATTTTAACATTTCTACAAACTTCAGAGTGTCTTCTTTCCAATTGTAGCAATTATATGCATATGCTGGCTTCTGGGCCTGAGAAACGAGCAGTTTTACATTGGGCACGTCAGTCAGGCGGAAATTCAGAAAAAAGGACCCTAGCCCTAACAAGGTATGATGGTCTTCCCTTCTGAGGAGACTCAACTGAATAGTCAACTCCAAAATAGTAAATTCCTCAACTCCTTGACTACCGAGAGTCGGAGTCAACTCCAAAAATCCTGGAGTCGTTTAAAGAAAAATAGCCTAGGCAGTGAGGCTAACATAGGCTTCTGATTAGCCTTGAATATGATGGTTAGTAGAGATTGTCAGACGGCTCCAAAGGCATTGCTAATCAATTACCCAGTTCAATAGGGTGGTGAACACACTCTGACATTGCAGCTGTAGCAAACATTTGCTCATTTTGGTCCGTTAGGTCATTTGACATGGTCATAGGTTGGTTGTTCTTTACTCAGATCACCACCTCCATACTTATAACTTTGGTGAACTGTAAACCTTAAATGGTAAATAAAAATGCTGTAAATTAATAATAACAGAACATCAGTGATAGCAGATCATGTAGCCAAAATCAACACTCCCCGTTTAAAAGATTGAAAAGACATAGCCATTGGTTTGTTATGTGATCCATTTCTCTGTTCAACTTTTACAAACATGTGTCACGTCCTGACCATAGTTTGCTTGTATGTTTCTATGTTTTGTTTGGTCAGGGTGTGATCTGAGTGGGCATTCTATGTTGTATGTCTAGTTTGTTTCTATGTGTTTGGCATGATATGGTTCTCAATCAGAGGCGGGTGTTTGTTACATACACTCTGTCTGCCATCTGCCCGGTACAGTTGAAACGGGGATTAATCCGTGAAGAGCACACTTCTCCAGCCTGCCAGTGCCCATAGAAGGTCAACATTTGCCCACTGAAGTCAGTTTCGTCATCGAACTGCAGTCAGGTCATGACCCTGGTGAGGACAACGATCACGCAGATGAGATTCCCTGAGTTTCTAACAGTTTTTGCAGAAATTATTCTCTTGTGAAAACCCACAGTTTCATCAGCTGTCCAGCTGTCCGGTCTCAGACGATCCTGTAGGTGAAAAAGCCGGATGTGGAAGTTCTGGGCTGGTGTGGTTACACGTAGTTCATGTGGCTCAGTTGGTAGAGCATGTTGCTTGCAATGCCAGGGTTGTGAGTATGAGTACAGAAATGTATGCACAACCCTTCTGTGAGTCACTCTGGATAAGAGTGCCTGCTAAATTACTCAAATGTAAAAAATGACAATGTCTGCAGTTGTTAGGCCGGTTGACATACCGCCAAATTCTCTAAAAGAATGTTCTATTTGGCTTATGGTAGATAAATGAACATTCAATTCTCTGGCAACAGCTCTGGTGGACATTAATGCAGTCAACATGCCAAATGCAGCCTGCCTCAAAACTTGTTGTGTTGTGTGACAAAACTGCACATTTTAGAGTTGCCTTATATTGTCCCAAGCACAAGGTGCAACTGTGTCATGATCATGCTGTTTAATCAGCTTCTTCAAATCAAATGTTATTAGTCACGAATACAACACGTGTAGACCTTACAGTGAAATGCTTACTTACAACAATGCAGTTTAAAAAAATGTAAGTAACAAGTAATTAACGAGCAGCAGTATTATAACAATGGCGAGAATATGTACAGAGGGGTACCAGTACAGAGTTAATGTGAAGGAGCAACGGTTAGTTGAGGTAATATGTATATGTAGGTGGAGTTATTAAAGTGACAATGCATAGATGATAACTACAGAGAGTAGCAGCGGTGTAAAAGAGGTGGGGGACCTAGACCTGGAACTCCGGTACTGCTTTCCGTGCGTTAGCAGAGAGAACAGTCTATGACTAGGGTGGAGAGAGTCTTCGACAATTTTTAGGGCCTTCCTCTGACACCACCTGGTATAGAGGTCCTGGATGGCAGGAGGCTTGGCCACAGTGATGTACAGGGCTGTACGCAGTACCCTCTGTAGTGCCTTGCGGTCGGAGGCCGAGCAGTTGACATACCAGGCAGTGATGCAACCCATCAGAATGCTCTCAATGGTGCAGCTGTAGAACCTTCTGAGGATCTGAGGACCCATGCCAAATATTTTCAGTCTCCTGAGGGGGAATAGGTTTTGTCATGCCCTCTTCACAACTGTCTTGGTGTGCTTGGACCATGTTAGTTTGATAGTGATGTGGACACCAAGGAACTTGAAGCTCTCAACCTGCTCCACTACAGCCCCGTCGATGAGATTGAGGGTGTGCTCGGTCCTCCTTTTCCTGTTGTCCACAATCATCTCCTTTGTCTTGATCACGCTGAGTGAGAGGTTGTTGTTCTTGCACCACACGGGCATGTCTTTGACCTCCTCCCTATAGGCTGTCTCGTCACAGTCGGTGATCAGGCCGATCAGGCAAACTTAATGATGGTGTTGGAGTCCTGCCTGGCCGTGGGGTCATGAGTGAACAGGGAGTACAGGAGGGGACTGAGTAAGCACCCCTAGGGGGACCCGTGTTGAGGATCAGGGTGGCTGATGTGTTGTTACCTAACCTTACCACCTGGGGGCGGCACGTCAGGAAGTCCAGGATCCAGTTGCAGAGGGAGGTGTTTAGTCTCAGGGTCCTTAGCTCAGTGATGAGCTTTGAGGGCACTATGGTGTTGAATGCTGAGCTGTGGTCAATAAATAGTACTCTCACAAGAGGACTTCCTTTTGTCCAGGTGCGAAAGGGCAGTGTGGTGTGCAATAGAGATTGCATCATCTGTGGATCTGCTGGTGCAATATGCAAATTGGAGTGGGTCTAGGGTTTCTGGGATAATGGTGTTGATGTGAGCCATGACCAGCCTTTCAAAACGTTTCATGGCTACAGACGTGAGCGCTACGGGTCGGTAGTCATTTAGGCAGGTTACCTTAGTGTTCTTGGGGACAGGGACTATGGCGGTCTGCTTGAAACATGTTGGTATTACAGACACAGACAGGAAGAGGTTGAACATTTCATTGAAGACACTTGTCAGTTGGTCAGCGCATTCTCGCAGTACACTTCTTGGTAATCCGTCTGGCCTGGGGCCTTGTGAATTTGACCTGTTTAAAACCTGTTTGGGCTAGGGGCCAGCATTTTCATGTTTGGATGAAAAGCGTGCCCAGAGTAAACTGCGTGTTACTCAGTCCCAGTTGCTAATATATGCATATTATTAGTATGGATAGAAAACACTCTGAAGTTTCTAAAACTGTTAGAAAATGTCTGTGAGTACAACAGAACTCATATGGCAGGCAAAAACATGAGAAAAATCCAACCAGGAAGTGGGAAATCTGAGGTTTGTAGTTTTTCAACTCTTGGCCTATCGAATACACAGTGTCTATGGGGTCATTTTGCACTTCCTAAGGCTTCCACTAGATGTCAACAGTGTTTAGAACCTTGTTTGATGCTTCTAATGTGAAGTGGGGGCGAATGAGAGGGGATTGAGTATGGTCTCTCCCAGAGAGCCACGAGCTGAGCATGGACGTTCACGTGAGAGCGAGCTCTGTTCCATTGCATTTCTGAAGACAAAGGAATTCTCCGGTTGGAACATTATTGAGGATTTATGTCCTAAGGCTTCTACTAGATGTCAACAGTGTTTAGAACCTTGTTTGATGCTTCTACTGTGAAGTGAAGCCGTACTCAGATTATTGCTTGGTTTGCTTTTTCCGCAAAGTTTTTTTTAAATCTGACACAGCGGTTGCATTAAGGAGAAGTATATCTTTAATTCTGTGAATAACACTTTTATCTTTTATCAATGTTTATTATGAGTATTTCTGTAAATTGATGTGGCTCTGTGCAAATTAACGGGATGTTTTGGAGGCAAAGCCAAATGTAAACTGAGGTTTTTGGATATAAATATGAACTTGATCGAACAAAACATACATGTATTGTGTAACATGTTGTCCCGGGAGTGTCATCTGATGAAGAATATCAAAGGTTAGTGTTGATGGAATGTATAGATTTAAATGAATGACTAGAATATTCCACCCTGAACCCATATAATTGTATGAAATTGATTAATAGTCAGTAAAATTATAATAAATTATGTGTGTAGTTTTAGTCATAATGTGTGTAGTTTTAGTCAGAATTAGGTTAAAACAATATAAACTGTACAATATGTCTCTAAAGTGTCTTAAACACAGACTGTCTGAGCAAGATTCGGTGCCGACCTTGGCTAGGGGCCACTGGGAGATTTGGGAAAGAACAGGGAGTGATTCTCACGGTCCCTAATCGTTGTCGGCTGGGTAGCAGGACAGTATGTGCGTAGGATACCTAATGTTTGTGTGCAAATGTATGTGCGTATGAATTCTGTTTGTGTGCAAGAGTATGTGCGTAAGGAGCTAGTATAAAATTAATGGTTTTGTACAACTAACCAGCGCTCTCGTAAAAAAAATTCTGACTGTCGTAGTTGGGCCTCCGTTTGATTCATTTTAACCAGTTTCTTACAAATTCTGGGTTTCAGACTGAGTAGTTAATTGAATTGGGTTTATGAACATTGAGAACATAATTCTCGTGACAATTTGGTCCTTTGAGCCGGATCTCAATACCTGCCTCTGTCGTCCCAAGGAACTGCTGAAAACTGTGCACGGGCGTATCCAGGAACCGTAAAACCTGACCTCTGAATTGAGGGATTATTTCAGGCCAGTGGTGAACTGGTACACGACAGAGGTGGTGTCGAGATCCAACCTACATTGCTTTTCCCAGTCTACGAGACAACGGTCATGTCACGTTCCTGACCTGTTTTCCTTTGTCTTGTATTTATTTTAGTTGGTCAGGGCGTGAGTTGGGTGGGTTGGTCTATGGTTGATTTTCTATGTTGGGATTTGGTGTTCGGCCTGGTATGATTCTCAATCAGAGACAGCTGTCAATCGTTGTCCCTGATTGAGAATCATACTTAGGCAGCCTGTGTTTCACTTGTGTTTTGTGGGTGTTTGTTCCTGTGACTGTGTTTGGGCCACACAGGACTGTTTCGGGTTTGTCACGTTTGTTGGTGTTGTATTTTGAAGTGTTTTGTTGATTTTTCATTAAATAATGAACCCTAACTACTCTGCATCTTGGTCCGATCCATGCTCCTCCTCGTCTGAGGAGGAGAACGACTACGACAGACGTTACAGGTCAGTAAATCTTTATTCACGAATTCTGGGGAATTGACGCTCATGCTACATTCAGAAATATATTTGATTGTTTTTGTGTAGTTTAGGTGTTGATTTTAAAATTCTCATAGGGCACTCTGACCCGGTGACTTATCTTTAGAATTTTGTGTAGAGAAAAGTTTTAAAGGCAACAAAGTATTCTATGCAAATGGAAGGTAGGAATTGGGTGTAGAGCCACCTAGGCAGCAGTAGAAGGGGGTCCAYAATGACACCGGGTATCTGCAGTACCAATATAAACTAGAGAATATTGAGATCTAACTGAGACCTGATTAACTTCTCTAGGGTAGGGGGCAGCATTTTCACGTTTGTATGAAAAGCAATTCCCAAATTCAACTTCCAGCTACTCATCCCCAGGAGATAAGATATGTATATTATTAGTAAATTTGGATGGAAAACACTCTGAAGTTTCTAAAACTGTTTGAATCATGTCTGTGAGTATAACAGAACTTATTTAGCAGGCGAAACCCAGAGCATAAACCATTCAGACATTCAGATGTCAACAGTCCTGAGAAATAGGTTGAGGTTATTCCTTTGTGTAATGAAGAAATACGGCATTCTTGAAGTCGAGTCACTCCAGGTGTCCTGGACATGCGCTTCAATCAAACAGAAGACATGCTACATTTCGTTTTAATCCTGTATTAAACACAGATCATCCACGCTTCAATTTTATCGATTATTAACGTAAAAAAAAAAAAAGTTATATTACAAAAGTAGTTGGACATTTTTTGGCAAAGTTTACAGGTAACCTTTGAGATATTTTGTCGTCACGTTTGAGCAATTTGGAAGCTGTGTTTTTCTRGTTCAAACGCGCCAAATAAATTGACATTTTGGATATATATCAACGGAATTAATCGAACAAAAGGACCATTTGTGATGTTTATGGGACATATTGGAGTGCCAACAACAGAAGCTCGTCAAAGGTAAGGCATGAATTATATTTTTATTCTCATTTTGTGTCGTGCCTATAGGGTTGAAATGTTTTCTCTCTTTTGTTTACTATGGTGCTATCCTCAGATAATAGCATCGTATGCTTTCGCTGTAAAACCAAATTTGAATTCTGACATGTTGGCTGGATTCACAACCAGTGTAGCTTTAATTTGGTATTTTTCATGTGTGATTTAATGAAAGTTTGATTTTATGTTATTTTCATATAATTAATTTTAATTTGTGGCTCTGCATTTTCTCAGGCTTTTTGCCAAGTGAGACAGTAGCGTCTTGCCTAAACTCAGATTTTTGGATATAAATATGAACTTTACCGAACAAAAAATACATGTATTGTGTAACATGAAGTCCTATGAGTGTCATCTGATGAAGATTATCAAAGGTTAGTGATTCATTTTATCTCTATTTCTGCTTTTTGTTAATGCTCTCTTTAGCTGGAAAAATGGCTGTCTTTTTCTGTGACTTGGCTCATACCTAACATAATCGTTTGGTGTGCTTTCGTCGTAAAACCTTTTTGAAATCGGACACTTTGGCTAGATTTACAACAAGTGTAGCTTTAAAATGGCGTAAAATACTTGTATGTTTGAGGAATTTAAATGATGGGATTTCTGTTGTTTTGAATTTGGCGCCCTGCAGTTTCACTGGCTGTTGACGAGGTGGGACGCTACCATCCCACATACCCTAGAGAAGTTAACCTCTTAGCGCTAGGGGTCAGAATTATTATTTTTCTTAAAATAACATTCTCAAGGTAAACAGACATTTTCTCTGGCCCAGATCGTAGAATATGCATATAATTTACAGATTAGGATAGAAAACACTCCAAAGTTTCCAACACTGTCAAAATATTGTCTGTGAGTATAACAATACTTATTCTGCAGGCGAAAACCTGAGGAAATTCTAACCCGGAAGTGATATATTAAAAAATAATAATGTGTTTCCTGGCCCGTCTATCCTCCATTTAAAGGGGTATCAACCAGATTCATTTTCCAATGGCTTCCTCAGGCTGTGACCAGGCTTTAGACATAGTTTCAGGCTTTTATTTTGAAAAATGAACGAGATGTTTCAAAAGTAGTCAGATGTCCTCTGAATAGTTCCTGCGCGCGAGAGAGGAGCTCCCCATTTTCCTTTTCTCTCTTAATGAATAGGTTATGGTCCGGTTGAACTTTTATCAATTATGTTTGTTAAAAACAACCTGAGGATTGATTATAAACATGTTTCTACGACCATTACGGATACTTTTTGGAATTTGTCGAACGGAACAAGGCTTTGGTTTTCTGAACATAATGCGCAACCCAAATGGCGTTTTTTTGTGATAAAAGTAATATTTATCGAACAAAAATAACATTTGTTGTGTAACTGGGAGTCTCGTGAGTGCAAACATCCAAAGATTATCAAAGGTAAGCGATTAATTTTATTGCTTTTCTGACTTTCGTGACCATGCTAATTTGGGGCTAGCTGTTGTAGCATTGATTGATACACTCACAAAAGCTTACATTTCTTTCGCTGTAAAGCATATTTTCAAAATCTGACACGATAGGTGGATTAACAACAAGCTAAGCTGTGTTTTGGTATATTACAAAATATTTTTAGTAATATTTATGCATTTGGCGCCCTGCAATTCTAGTGGTTGTTTAGGAAAGTGATCCCGTAAAAGAGATCCGTAGTGCAGAGAAGTTAAAACCATACAAAGCAGCACAGATAAATCTTAAAGAAGATAAGACACTTGCCAGATAATTGTTACAGGATAGCCATGGACGAACGCCCCAGGGAGAATTGGACATGTGGAAAATGAAAGGGGCGATCCTACAAGATAATGTCCGACAAAAGGCATAATTTACTAATCTTACCTGTCATTGTTTTGATATGCAGCAAATCGATAAATGAGTAGAGACATGTATCAATAGGGGGGGATAGGTTATGACACTTTGTGGCCTATTGGATAATAAATGAAAACAACATTTTTTTTAAATAATAGATAAATATAGCAAATGGGTAGAATAGTTCCCAACTTACTTGGCTGACACGATTATGTGAACTAAAATATTAGGTCAAGATATTATCCCGAGAGTTAGTTTACTCGGATCTATTTCTTTAAATGATGGATGACATTTTAGCTAATCAGGTAGAAAAAATAGAAGGCCAGAGTTAGGGACCAGAACCGGTAAACATAGAAGCTGAAGATATACTAGTAGAACACATGAGAAGCCTGTTTGTTAACCAAACCCGTATGTCCAAGATTTTGTGTCCAACAGGTGAATGACAGGAGAAGGTTATTCACTCAATCCAACCAGGAGACTGGGGGGGGATCCAGTCCCTGAGGAGAAAAGACTGGAAGCAGCCCGTTAGGAAGGCCCATACCAGGTTCTGTTAAACCACCACCTTTGCCATTAGAACAGTTGAGAGAGTCACTTGGGTCCACGTTACCCACTGCAAGGAGGTATGTACACATATAAGCACTGCTGATCACACACAGAGTTAGGAGAAGAACCGAGCACCAACAGGGTCCGGGGGTTACCTCCTTATCAATTTCCTATCCCGACCGTTCATCACTGTGTGTGCTCCCAGAAGTGTGAGTATGGGGTGGTACCTAGCAGACCGACTAAGTGCACGAGAGGGTTGGCGGTTTTTGGGAAGAGTAGCGGCCCTGAGCTGCATCATAGTCTTGGTAACCTTTCTGATACATCCAGATCCACCACTACGCCGGTACTAATTATATGCATGGATAAAAAGTAAAAGATAAATTATATAATACACTGATGAGTGACTTACAGAATAAGGAGTCAAAGAAGATCAAGATGTAGGATTTAAGGTAAGCATTAAACAATTCCCAAGGAAAGCAAATAACTTTATAGGGATTGGGTTGGCCAGATTGAAGTACTCGGCCAACCCATCTCGGTTCACTTTAACTCCTGATGAGTACAAGGGTTATAGACACAAGAATGGCACCGAGAACTTAGATGATTTTAACTTCTCTGGGATATGTGGGACGCTAACGTCCCACTTGGCCAAAAGCCAGTAAAAATGCAGAGCGCCAAATTGAAATAAATTACTATAAAAATCAAACTTTCATGAAATCACACATGAAAGACACCAGATTAAAGCTACACTTGTTGTGAATCCAGCCAACATGTCTGCTTTCAAAAAGGATTTACGGCGAAAGCACACCTTGCGATTATGTTAGGTCAGTACGTAGCCACAGAAAAACACAGCCATTTTTTCAGCCAAAGAGAGGAGTAACAAAAAGCAGAAATAGAGATACAATTAATCACTAACCTTTGATGATCTTCATCAGATGACACTCATAGGACTTCATGTTACACAATACATGTATATTTTGTTCGGTAAAGTTCATATTTATATCCAAAAATCTGAGTTTAGGCAAGACGCTACTGTCTCACTTGGCCAAAAGCCTGAGAAAATGCAGAGCGCCAAATTCAAATAAATTACTATAAAAATCAAACTTTCATTAAATCACACATGAAAGATACCAAATTAAAGCTACACTGGTTGTGAATCCAGCCAACATGTCAGAATTCAAATAGGCTTTTCGGCGAAAGCAAACGATGCAATTATCTGAGGATAACACCATAGTAAACAAAGAGAGATAAGCATATTTCAACCCTGCAGACGCGACACAAAACGCAGAAATAAAAATATAATTCATGCCTTACTTTTGACGAGCTTCTTCTCCAATATGTCCCATAAACATCACAATTGGTCCTTTTGTTCGATTAATTCCGTCGATATATATCCAAAATGTCCAATTATCTGGCGCATTTGATCCAGAAAAACACTGGTTCCAACTTGAGCAACGTGACTACAAAATATCTCAAAGGTTACCTGTAAACTTTGCCAAAACATTTCAAACTACTTTTGTAATACAACTTTAGGTATTTTTTAACGTAAATCAAAAAAATTGATGACGGGTTGATCTGTGTTCAATACCGGAGGAAAACAATGTGTAGCATGCTTTCTGGTCACGCGCCTCTAACAAACAGTACACTTCACTGGAGCCTCATTCTGAACATGGCTACTTCTTCATTTCTCAAAGGAAAAACCCCAACCAATTTCTAAAAACTGTTTTTCATCCAGTGGAAGCAATAGGAACTGCAGGAAGGTTCCTTAGACATATGGATTCCCAATGAAAACCAATTGAAAAAAGAGTGACCTCAACAAAAGAAATCTGAATGGTTTGTCCTCGGGGTTTTGCCTTTCAAATAAGTTCTTTTACAGTCACAGACATGATTCAAACTGTTTTAGAAACGTCTGAGTGTTTTCTATCCAATACTATTAATAATAGGCATATAGTAGCATCTGGGACTAAGTAGGAGGCAGTTTACTCTGGGCATGCTTTTCATACAAACGTGAAAATGCTGCCCCCTATCCTAGAGAAGTTAACTAATATCAGTAACTAATTTGGAATGAAAACATCTATGTAGCCTAGCCAGCCAGTGCATTTGTGGCACACATCATACATCAGTGGCAGATGCTGGGTCTCTGAGCATATTTATCTCAAATTTAGTGCACAAATTTGTTTACATCCCTGTTAGTGAGCATTTCTCCTTGGCCAAGATAATCCATCCACCTGACAGGTGTGGCATGTCAATAAGCTGATTAAACAGCATGATCATGATACAGGTGCACCTTGTGCTGGGACAATTAAAGGCCTCTCTAAAATGTGCAGTTTTGTCACACAACACAATGCCACAGATGTATCAAGTTTTTAGGGAGTGTGCAATTGGCATGCTGACTGCATTTGTCATTATGGTGTATTGGGTGTAAATTGCTGAGGATTTAAAAAAATATATAATCCATTTTAGAAAAAGGCTGTAACGTAACAAAATGTGTAAAAAGGTTGTCTGAGTACTTTCCAAAGGCACAATAATATATATTGCTGGTATATATTTGTTCCATTTTGAATAGATTGGTAGTTGGTGATATGTTGGTTCGATTTAGAATGTAACACTTTGAGAATATGGCCTTACCATTGCTGTCATTATTTTGTGGATAGAATTAGATACTAGATCTGAATCTCAGGGTACTCCATGCAAAATGAAGAACCAGGCAGATCATTTCATTTTTTAAGTATTGGCGATCACTTGAGCTACAACTGTCCACAATATCAGAGAGAGTATGAATTCCCCTCTCACTCCAAGCTGGAAAATATATTTGCTGGTCACCCAAGAGGAGACTGTGATTACTAAACAATAGCATATGGGGGTGATGATTCATAGTATACAGCATTTGCAATGGCTCCCCATTTAACACCATATTGTAAGCATTTGCGTGACGACAGGGCCGAAGTTGAGCTTTGGCTTTTTTGATAGAGATCATGGAGCCTGTACGATCAGTGAAGGTGCTGGAGGCAAAATGCAAAGCTGAAAAAGCATGAAAAAGTTTCTGCACACTTCCAATTAGATGCAAATGTATTTTAATAGTAGCTGAGCTTTCGGCCAGTCAACTTTCATCAGAGCCCTACATAGGAAAGACTAGGAGTGAAGGAAAGTGTCTCCTTCAACTGTAAAGTTGATAGCCAGTGTAGGGCTTACATATTCTACTGGTACCAGAAGAGAGAGGTAAACGAGAATTGACAGAAATTGGAAGCTGTTTTTACACCTATCCAGTTGTCTCAGATCTGCAAGGAGGAGTAAAAGAGGGCCTGTCACACCGTGATCTGTTTCACCTGTCCTAGTGATTGTCTCCACCCCCTCCAGGTGTCGCTTATTTTCCCTGGTGTATATATCCCTGTGTTTCCTCTGTGTCAGTTCATCTTGAATGTTTTTCAAGTCAACCAGTGTGTTTTCCCGTACTCCTGCTTCTATTCTATTTTTGCTAGTCTTCCTGGTTTTGACCCTTTCCTGTTTTCTGGACTCCGTACCCGCCATTCTGCCTGCCCTGACCTCGAGCCTGCCTGCCGCTCTGTACCTCCTGGACTCTGAACTGTTTTTGACCTTTTGCCTGTCCTCGACCATTCTCTTGCCTACCCCTTTTAGATTGTTTAATAAATATCAAACACTCAAACCATCTGCCTCCCGTGTCTGCATCGGGGTCTAGCCTGGTGCCCTTATAGGGCCAACTTCTTGGAATCAAATGTAAATAAGGACTCTTGCTTCCTACCCCAAGTCGGTGATAATTTGCATCATACATTTTCATTATCTTCACAGAAATTAACATACTTAATTATTGGAAATTTGCTGTAGCATGTGACAGCACAGCAGTGAGCCTAAGCTGGTTTGGAAAGTGTTTTTATACAATGTAGAAACCTAATATTCTACAAATGACTTATTTCAATAACAGGCATTTGTATCAACATTTTAACTTTTTACAATAAACATGTCTTTACAGTGTTATATTAGTTTTTAAATTGCACGTGTGCTTCAGAAGTAGCTAATACAGGCTACACCTCAATCGATAAAAAAAATCTTCATTTCTGGTGCTCCTAATGTTTATGTTGTGCTCTTAACTTTAAGTTGGGAGCACCAGTGCTACCAATAAAAAAAGTTCAAATAACTTTGTCAGTTGGCTTCATGTTCCAACTCATTCTTTGTGTGTGCGCCTGTGTGCGTGCGTGCCACCTCCAGATATTTATTATTTTTAAGCTCAAGAGGTATGCTTAGATATGCATAGAAATAGACATCTTTTTTACATACTGTAGAATTAAGCATGTTTTTAGTGTGCCCCCTCAGATATTTGTGCCACCTCAGATATTTGGGGTGCATGAGGCCACAACCTTTGTATAGCTAACAAGTTCTGCCAAGACGAAGTGAAGATTACTTTTTGACAAGGGAATTTTCACTGTGTATGGTGGTGTATTTGGCTCTGGTACGAGACTGTTTGTGACAGGTAAGAGATCCATTCCTCTGATTTTCAGGCAGGAAAAACTAAGCAGTAGTCATTAATAATGAATTTGTCTAATCAGTCCAACATAATTGATCTAACATCCTGCAGTATTGCTACCCAAATATGCACACACTATTTATGATCAACCCATGTTAAAAAAAGTATTGTGTTTACTGAGCTAACAATCTGATCTAAATTATATTGAATGTTATAATTGACTTTATATTGAAATAAGATATTCCCTAAAGTATTGCTAAGAAAAATATCAGTTGGTTTATGTAAGTAATTGTTTACTTGACTATATACAGTAAAGCTGGATATAAAACAAATGGTCTGGGATATCACGATTCATTTTGACAACAGAATACATCTGAAGTCTGAACTTGTGTGATGGGCCTTTAAAGAAGTCTGTAAATGTTATTATTTCTCGAAAACCAGACAATACCGTACGAAAACCCAAAGTGACTGTCTACTCAGAGTCCAACCCTGAGTCGAATGTGAACACCCTGATATGTCTGGCTAGAGACATGTATCCAGACTTGGTCAAGATCTCATGGAAGTTGGAGGATGAAAACGGCAGAGCAGTCGAGGTGCCTAAAGCAGAGGTGGAACAGCTGGAGCAGAGGGAGGAAGGAGAGACGACCAGTATGATCATCATTGATAAAGAGAAGATGTACAGGAACAAATACATCTGTTCTGTGGAGCATGAAGGGGGCCCTCAAGATGTTTACATGCTAAAAGGTAAAGCCAGTCATTGAAATAGTTTTACATTAGTATGTAGGCCTATTATGTTTTATATACATACATCGTTATTTATTTTATATGTATGTAATATAATTATGAGTAGGTTATTGTGTATTCAACCTTGTAAAATTGACATGCCTATTACCTTTTCAAAGTAAAAAAGAAAGTATATAAAAATTGGACTCACACTGGTAATTGTATTGGAATGTTGTGTAGTTAGTCTCCCAAGATTTTAAACAAAATAGCCTTTGTTTTCTTAACAATTATCCTTCGACAGTAGCCTACATAATGCTCTGAAAAAAAAAATGTAATATGATCTTTTTCCATTTCATTGTCAGATAAACCAACTGTAGCTCCGCTAACCACCGTGGCTGCACCAACCTGTCCGTTCAGAAATGACACGCAGCAGTCTCAGACTCTACATCTTACCGACGGTAAAATTGATTTGTATTTCGTTTAGGTCAATTCAAAAAAAAGTAAGTGGTTGGACAAATTAACCAATTAGACAGGTATTAAATTCGATTGCACTTTGTCAAAATTGCACCTTTTGGAGAACGCATTCATGGTAAACGCTGCTTATGTCTGCTGAATTGGAAATTACCTTAAGGGCGCTTTCACATACAGTGCATTCGGGAAGCATTCAGACCACTTGACATTTTCCAAAATATATTAAATTAAAATGTTCTCCCGGATTAACACAATGTAAACGCAAAAACAGGTTTACAGGTTTTGCTATGAGACTCAAAGTTTAGCTCAGGTGCATCCTGTTTCCATTGATCATTCTTGAGATGTTTTTACAACTTGATTGGAGTCCACATGTGGTAAATTCAATTGATTGGACATGATTTGGAAAGGCACACACATCTCTATATAAGGTCCCACAGTTGACAGTGCATATCAGAGCAAAAACCAAGCCATGAGGTCGATGGAATTGTCCGTAGTGCTCCGAAACAGGATTGTTTTGAGGCACAGATCTGGGGAACATTTCTGCAGCCTTGAAGGTCCCCAAGAACACAGTGGCCTCCATTATTCTTAAATGGAAGTAGTTTGGAAACACCAATACTCTTCCTAGAGCTGGCCGCCCAGCCAAACTGAGCAATTGGGGGAGAAGGGCCTTGGTCAATGAGGTGACCAAGAACCTAATGGTCACTCTGACAGAGCTTCAGAGTTCCTCCTCAGTCAGACACATGACAGCCTGCTTGGAATTTGCCAAAAGGCACATAAAGGACTCAGAACATGAGATACAAGATTCTCTGGTCTGATGAAACCAAGATTGAACTCTTTGGCCTGAATACCAACTGTCACGTCTGGAGGAAACCTGGCACCATCCCTACGGAGAAGCATGGGGGTTGCAGCATCATGCTGTGAGGATGTTTTTCAGCGGCAGGGACTGGGAGATTAGTGAGGGTCGAGGGAAAGATGAATTGAACAAAGTACAGAGATCCTTGATGAAAACCTGTTCCATAATGCTCAAGACCTCGGACTGGGGGCAAAGGTTCACCCTCCAACAGGACAACGACCCTAAGCACACAGACAAGTCAATGCAGGAGTGGCTTTGGGACACATCTCTGAATGTCCTTGAGTTGCCCAGCCAGATCGAACATGTCTGGAGAGACAAGAAAATAGCTGAGCAGCAACGCTCCCCATCCAACCTGACAGAGCTTAAGAGGATCTGCAGAGAAGAATGGGAGAAACTCCCCAAATACAGGTGTGCGAAGCTTGTAGCATTTTACCCAAGAAGACTCGAGGCTGTAATCGCTGCCAAATGTGCATCAACAAAGTACTGAGTAAAGGGTCTGAATACTTATGCAAATGTAATATTTCAGTTAAATTTTTAATAGCAACCTGTATTTGCTTTGTCATTATAGGGTATTGTGTGTAGATGGAAGAAAAAAAAGGCTGTAACGTAACAAAATATGGAAAGTTAAGGGGTCTGAATACTTTCCGAATGCGCTGTATCCTCTTATGATCCTGGAGTGTTTAGTAGCCTACCCTCATCCGCGCTATAAAGCCAAGCCAAGGCTCAGGACAGACGGGCAGCGCAAGCGGGGCTTGGCAGACGGGCAGCTCAGATGGTGTTGGGCAGACGGCAGACTCTGGCGGTGCTTGGCAGACTGGCAGCGCAGGCGGCGCTTGGCAGACGGGCAGCTCAGACGGCGTTGGGCAGACGGCAGACTCTGGCCGGCTGAGGCGCACTGTATGCCTGGTGCGTGGTGCCGGAACTGGAGGTACCGGGCTAAGGACACGCACCTCAAGGCTAGTGCGGGGAGCAGCAACAGGACGCACAGGACTCTGGAGACGCACAGGAGGCTTGGTGCGTGGTGCCGGAACTGGTGGTACCGGGCTGGAGAAACGCACCATAGGGCTAGTGCGTGGAGGAGGAACAGGGCTCTGGAGAAGCACAGGAGGCTTGGTGCGTGGTGTAGGCACTGGTGGTACTGGGCTGGGGCAGGGAGGTGGCGCCGGAAATACCGGACCGTGCAGGCGTACTGGCTCTCTTGAGCACTGAGCCTGCCCAACCTTACCTGGTTGTATGCTCCCCGTAGCCCGACCAGTGCGGGGAGGTGGAATAACCCGCACCGGGCTGTGTAGGCGAACCGGGGACACCATGCGTAAGGCTGGTGCCATGTATGCCGGCCCGAGGAGACGCACTGGAGACCAGACGTGTTGAGCCGGCTTCATGGCACCTGGCTCAATACTCATCTAGCCCTGCCAGTGCGGGAGGTGGAATAACCCGCACCGGGCTATGCACACGTACAGGAGACACCGTGTGCTCTTCCGCATAACACGGTGCTGCCCGTACTCCACGGTAATTACACACCTCAGGGCGAGTACCGTGTATACTCCGCCAAACCAACATCTTCTCTCTCTTCGCTCTCCTCCAATATCACCAACAACTCATCAAATGTCTCATAATCTCCCATCCTTTCACTTTCCTCCAATCTGTCCAAATACTCCTCCACATTCTTCGACTCGTACCTCAATTTAGCCATTGCTCCTTATGGTAAGCACGGGGAACTGGCTGAAGTCTCCTTGACCCAGCCACACTCCCCGTATGCCACCCCCCCCCCCCAATACATTTTTGGGGAGCCTCTCGGGCTTCCAGCCACTCTGCCTTGCTAGCTCCTGCTGCTGCTGCTGCCGCTGCTTCCCGTAGCCACGCTGCTTGGTCCGAGTTTGGTGGGGAATTCTGTCACGATCGTCGTAATGAGGAAGAGTGGACCCAAGCGCAGCGTGAGAGAAATACATATTTTATTATGAAATGAACTTACAAATGAACAAAACAACAAACGATCGTGAAGCTAAACAAACTACGTGCACACATGCAACATAGACATAGACAATTCCCCACAATAGCCTAATGCCTATGGCTGCCTTAAATATGGCTCCCAATCAGAGARAATGCATGACAGCTGTCTCTGATTGAGAACCATTCAGGCAACCATAGACTTACCTAGATACCTACACTCAACACAAACCCATACTCTCTACCAAAACCCCCTATACCATACAACCACCCAATACAAGACAAATACAAACAAACATCCCCCCTGTCACACCCTGACCTAACCAAAATATTACAGAAAACAAAGATAACTAAGGCCAGGGCGTGACACACACTTAGAGACAGAGGGGCGCTATTTCGCTCGCTCTGGTGCTTTCTCCTGTCAGATACATTGTCAATTGCGAATTGAAAATTATGAAACAGATGAAAGATGTATTAAAAAAAAATATTGGTCATTTTTGGGGGGAAGCTTGGTCAATGCTGAAACGACTACTGGACCTGCATGAGTAGCGGCTCCAAGATCCAGGACCAGAGTACTAGCTATTGTGATAAAGCAGCGCGAGTCGCATGGAACATTTTGCCTGTTGTACTCGTAAAATGTTCATATTGCTAAAACGCCCTAAATAGAGTGGTGCCAACAAAATGCGATTGGATCGCTAATCTGATCATGGTGAATAGGCAAAGTGTCTTTTATAAGGCATATTTCCTGTGTTTGCCATGATGCCATCCACGGTAAATGTTGCAAATGTCGGCTTAAAAGGAGAATGTCTTTAAAAACCGCAATGCCTGTAACCAGCAATCAGACTGAATCCCGGCCTTACTCTTTTCTCTTCTCCAGATTCCTTCCAGTCAACGTTTAGTCTGAACCTGGCCTCTGTGGTCTACACAGTGATGATAGTGAAGAGCATGGTGTACTGCTGTGGGCTCTCTATCCTGCTGCACAACAGGAACCTGGGAAGAGGACCCAGCACCTGTAGACACATTTATTGAAAGGATACCCCCCCATGTATGGTTGTAGTGGGCTGAGAGTAACATGGATTTTACATCCCATTGACGTTTAACATTTCATTTGTATTGCTTTTATTTTTCCTGCTTTATTTTTTAGATGCTACAATACTATGAGCCATAGATTTCCATGTCTTCTAATAGCGTCAACTGCCAAATATGACAATTGCAGCACATTTCATTTTGTATATGGTGTATTGTTTCCCTCATGTGGGAGCTACCCACTGCAGACACATAAATAATGGTTTATTTAGGTTTTCTGAAAAATAAGCAGAGCAAATCTTGAATGTAAATAAATTATGATTTTAATTTAGACTTTTGTTTAAGTTTCCCTGCAAAATGTCAGAGGTAGGCCTAAATTATACTCACAACCTGTATTTAATTTATACAAAATATTTTCCTAAATATGTAGGCCCATGAGATCTAAATCATTATCCAATATAATATTTAGCAACTTGTCTTGTATTGAAGTGTAGTTTTTCTAACATAGTATTTCACATCTTAATTAATGAGTAAGATAATCAATTTTTGCTTTAAATATCTAAATGCTGAGTGCTTATTGAGCATAAAAATTGGGCTATGCGCAAAATCATTTGGTGCTTTTTTTACATGAATACATTATTTTTATACAGCTTTTATAAAGAGTAATACAGCCTGCTCAAATTAACCAAGTTGCTCAAAATAATAATATCCTTTTAGATGAGGATGGATTTAATAAACGCTTTTGTGAATGAAGTTACAATGGTTCTGCCAATTATTGTAAATAACTTTTTTTTACAGTTCCTTGCTGCTTTGTATGAATAAAGGATACTTAAACCCCCCCCCCCCCCCCCAAAAAAAAACAACAACATAGTATTTCTTTACTATAAGATCATCTATTCATATTTGTGAATGTTAATTGATTGAATCTCATCAGAAGCGGAACAATAAACTTGCAAGATCCCCTATTCTGTTTCAACTTGTTTGCTTCATTGTTCCAACACAGATGTTGAGCCTAGACTCAATAGTGGTGGGAAAATGTGGTTAATGTATATTTGGTTTTCTGAAGAAATGTGAAACGGTAGTTACTGGAAACAAGATATAGCTAGCTGCATAACCACAGCTCGAGCGTGTGATGAGTTGGTTATCCAAAGCTGCTGGATGATTAATTTTTATCTTGGTCCGTTTTCAGCTCTCTTTGTGGGTTTGGCTCCTGCCATCAAATTGAAGAATATGACAGCGATGGCTGACAAAACGAGTCCATAATGGTAGCTTATGGTTCTTGCATTTGTAGAATTATAGCCCTATGACAAAACAAGCTCTTACTTCTGTTTGTGTACTTTTTACCTTGAAACAATCAAATTAAATCAGGGTTAAGTGTTTAGTTTGTTTCTAACACATCTTTGGAAAGGAAATTAACATTGTTATCCAAAGAAGTAGTAAATACAGTAGACTTGCGTTTCTGTTACGTTATTACCATTTATTCTGTTTTAATGTAACGTCCTACCAAAATGTTGTATTAATTGCTTTCTTTTCTCTACACTTCCCAAAGACGAACAATGTGTTCAAGTGTTACATTTCATTCAAATCTAAAGAAATGCAAAACAGAACTTATATAGGCCTATAATACTATCAATAACAGAAATAAATCATAATTGTAACTTTCATATATACACATTATTGAATTGACAACCAATGTAATTCATGATCAAATGTGGTAGGTAACTGTTAGGCTACTTTATTCACTGAAAATTAACTTGGTGTCTTAAAAGGTGAACCTAATTAATTTACTGTATTGAATAGAGAATACGCTGTTTAGTGGGTCTTCAATATAGAACACTAAGGCCAGGATAAAATCTGATTAGGCTTTGACAGCGTGCACCTTTTAAAAGGCAACCCAAAAGGTCGATGTTCGCACCCCTACGGAAATATTACCATAAAAAAAAAATCCCCATAACCAGTCAGTTTGAGATATCTGGGTTGCATTAAATGTGTCTCAATCCACCGTATCTGTCAATGTCTGCGGTGAAAGGTGACAGAGCTAGAGCGGTGTTTGTCAAATCATGAGACATCCCCATAATCAGTCTTCTCACAAAAGTTGTCTGTAGCATCCGAACGGTTTGGCCTACACCCTATTATGAACACTCTATGGAAAGATGACACTCTCACGAACACAATGGTGTTCTGTGTCTTGTGGTGTCTGAACAGTTTCGGCTACATACCCCTCTGTGGAAAGGTGAGACTCTCACAGGCCCTTTATGACTCGATTGAAGGTCCCTGTTTAAAAAAATGAATGGAAGTACAGTATATATGGTCACTGTTCATTGCCAAAATAAGTGTCTAAAACGTTTCCTGAACTTTATTACATCTCTCAGATATAGACATTTCAGAACAAACTTCTTTAGATTTTTTTTTTGGGGGGGGGGACTATGTTGTTCCATGTATTGAATCTGTAATTCAATGACTTTCTATTGGCTAATAGCAGTAAGTCAAATATTTTTTTTAAGTATTTTGTTGATACTTCAAGGGGTCTTAAAATAAAAAATCTAATAGCTAAATGATCCTTCGTATAACCTCAAAACAATTCCATATAGCTTAGGGTTCCAGGTCATCTCACGGGGAATAAGGGGGTGTGGTATATGGTCAATATACCATGGCCAAGGTCTGTTCTTATGCATTTACGCACTTAAGTGGTATATTGGCCATATACCACAAACTCCCGAGGTGCCTTATTGCTATTATAAACTGGTTACCAACATAATTAGAACAGTAAAAATAAACGTTTTGTCAGACCCGTGGTATACAGGATGATATACCACGGCTGTCAGCCAATCAGCATTCAGGGCTCGAACAACCCAGCTTATAAGTATCATTTTATCACGTGTAACTATGACAACAATTTTAATTGGCTGATGCGCATTTTGATACATTTAAACTCTTTGAAATGTTTGCAAGTATGGACCACAGAAGTTTTATTACCATTGCCACTTTCATACTCTTGTCATGGTGGATAGAAATGGGGGTGGGAGTCATTCTATTTAATTCAAACACAGCTTCTGTAAACCACTACAGGTGGCTGTTAAACACCAGTGTGAACTCCAAAATCAGTTCATAGAAAAAGTATTCTGTCCTGTCCAACATGGAAGACATGTTGAATTTGTATATTGATGCATTTTGCAAAGCTAAATGCAAAGTTTATCAAGAACATTCCACGCTAATACCCTTCTTCCAAAACAAAATGTCAGTTTAGCAAACAAATAGTAAAACACTGCCTAGTGGTTTTAATGGTTGTACTGTATGATTCCACAATTTGTTCACTTCCTACAATGAAGAGATGGCAGCCATTAAAAAAAACATTCTGTCATTGAGTTCCCAAATGCATGCATTTGGACATACTGTATGAACTTGTTACATTATAATAATATGCATATGTAGGCACAGCTGTGTTGGTTATGCAGCCTATTCTATTTTTCCCTCTTGATAGTATTCCAAAGGAGATTACTCTGAACATATTTTTTATTGATATTAGGCAATCTATTGATATTCAAGTGCCATCATTAAGGACTCAATTGTCACACACTGCCCATGCTGACTTCTCAGGCTTCAACTCTGAACTGATTTTGGAGCCATGGTTTCTAATCATATCAGCAAGTTACCAATATGAGCACATCATGATCTAGTTTATATCTGAAAGAATATGGTTTCCAAAAATGTTAGCTGTATGCACAAAGTCAAGTAAAAATGTACCATTATCTTCATCTTTAAATACAACTGTTTGGAAGCTTGAGTGACGAGGCGAAGAGAAATGAAGCAGGTGTGTAGACGGTGAGTAGGCTGAGGAATGTGGATCTCTGTGGAGGAATACAGAACACGCGGTGGTTGTAAGGCAAAGTCTTCCTTCACAGTTAGATGGGGCAGCTGCTGTGAGAACTTGGGTAACTTTTGGTTCTATCGCTCAAAGTTGTGATATTTAAACATTGCAATTTCCAGGATGACCATGTTGTAAGCAAGCAAAACACAAATTATATTATAACCTTGTATTCTCAAAAACTGATCAGTGAACCACATCATTAATCAAACCAGAAATAGTGTCCTAAAAATACAGTAATGTGGAAGTATTTTCATGTCAACATTATCAAAAGGACATTTTGACAATAGAGCCATACAACTTTTATATGTTCTTATATGAATAAATGTATTATACCTATGGTATACACCATATCAACCTTAAAAAATGTGAACAAATATTGTGATATGATATTTTGTCCGTATCGCCCAGCCCAACTCAACCCAAGTGTCAGAACAGCCTTCGCTTTGGCTATCCAGCCTTCGCCCTCCTATCCAGCTCAGGTGTTCGGCGTCGCCAGCCTTCCAGCTGCTGCCGAACCTACTGCTGGAAAACGCCCTTCACTCATCAACCCCGAACTTGTCTAATCATCATTACACACACCTGGTTCCAATCCCCACTGTCACTGTATATATACTCCCTTTGTTGGTCATTGTAAATGTTCCTGAGAGGAATCTCTGCTACTATTTCCTGAGTACTTTATATTTTGTACTTTGGGTTCGCCCTGTGCCTTTTTTTATGAAGATATGTTTTGAGCACAACAGCATTTGGGTTTTGTACTGCTTTGATCTATGCTGCTTAAATACATTCAGTATTTCTTAACCTGCGACTGCCTCCTCCACTGTTACGTCAGTGACAGAATGACCGACCCAAGAAAACAGGAAGCAGCAGGACATTCCGCTGTAGGAGCGAAGCTCCGCAACCACGACTCGTGCCCGGAACGGCTCGGGACTGCCATGAACAAAGTGCTCCGGGCCGTACGCCAACTGCAGGCTACACCACCACCTTCCCAGCTCCACGCGGTCGTTTCAGCCACCCCACCACCATCTACATCACCCGGGCCGATCAGCAACGTCCACCTGCCCCTCCCGGAGCGGTTTGAAGGCATCCCAGCTCATTGTATGGGGTTTTGTCCTGCAGTTTGACCTCCACCTGGCCCGTCATGCTGGGACGGCCTCTGAGAGGGAAAAGGTGGCCTTGGTTATCTCGGTGCTGACAGGCCGCGCTCTGGAGTGGGCGCACGCCGTGTGGGAGAGGGACAGACCAGAAGTGCAGTCCTATGACAGCTTCACCCAACTCTTCCGTGCCATCTTCGACCAACCTACAGAGGGCCGAGAGGGAGGTGAGCATCTCCTCCGTCTACGCCAGGGGTCCAGGACAGCGTTGGAGCACGCTCTGGATTTCCGAACGGTGGCTGCGTCCACTGGCTGGAACGACCAGGCCTTGTTGTCCGCAGCAGGCAACAGGCGGATGTCCAGACCGAGCTGGCCTGTCGCAATGAGGACCTCACACTGGACAAGCTCATTGCCATGGCCATCCCCTTGAATAATCTCCTGCGTGCCTGTCGTCGCCCATCCCGGGGGTTCGGGTCTCTCCAAGGAACCTCCAACGACACAGCCCATGGAGGTGGGCACGACCCCCCTTCCCCCTGAGGTACGTCAATGCCGCCGTCAACAGGGTCTCTGCTCCTACTGCGGGGAGTCGGACCACCCCTGGAACACCTGTCCCAGAAGGAGAACCAGGCGCGTAAGCGACAGGCCGAGGAGCGCTCCTGCACCTTCCCAGGTAGGCGTGGATGTGTCTTGCTCCTCTCTGTCCACCCAGCCCATCCTCCTCCCTGTCACCTTCCCTAACTATCCTGGCCACCCACTGAGTCCTGCCCTAGTGGACTCATGATCTGCAGGCAATTTCCTAGACCGATCAGTTACCTTATCATTACGCATTCCTAAAGTACCTTTACAATCCCCTATCCCCTTCTATAGGTGTTTTAATCAATCACCCAGAGGAGGTTGTTTGGTTGGTCGCAGGAGTGTCAGGGGGGGTGTCTCTCACGTATTCTACGTGCCCTCTGATGTGCAGGACCATATCCTGTCTGGAAGGCCTTCATGGAACAACTGAGGGTCATGGTCAGCCTCACCTCCGGGTACCGTCCCTTATCAAATGGCAAAGTGGAAAGGGTAAATCAGGAACTGGGTAGGTTCCTTTAGAGTTACCGTCAAGACCGGCGGGGGAGTGGGCTGTGTTTCTGCCTTGGGCAGAATACATACACAACGCCCTCCGTCAATCATCCATGAACCTCACACACTTTCAGTGTGTTCTATCAGCCGGCCCTGGCACCGGAGTCAGTTTGAGGCTCCTACGGTGGACGATTGGTTCCGGCACGCCAAGGAGGTATGGAATACCGCACACACCCATCTCCAGCACTTTGTCCTCCGGCAGAAGGTGCAGGCCGATCGTCACCACAGTGTGGCCCCGGTCTTTAACCCCGGTGACAGGGTATGACTTTCTACGAAGGACCTGCCCCTCCGCTGCCCTGCTGGAAGCTGAGCCCGCGGTTTGTGGGGCAGTTCAAAGTCCTGAGGAGAGTCAATGAGGTGACGTACAGATTACAGCTATCTCAACCTCATTTCAAGTATCTCTCCTTAGGCCAGTGGCAGCTGGTCCCTTGGCTTGTGCAGGACCCAACAACGCACCTTCCCCTCCCTTGGACATCGAGGGGGCCCCGGCGTACTCCGTCCACCGCCTGTTGGACTCACGGCATTGTGGGAGGCTTCGCCAGTACCTTGTTGACTGGGAGGGGTACGGTCCCAAAGAGCGATGCTGGGTTCCGGCGCAGGACGTCCTGGATCGTTCTCTCATTCGGGACTTCCACAGGCGTCGTCCCAACCGACCCGCACCGCGTCTCCGTGGTCGTCCCCAAGGTCGGTGGCGCCCCTCTGCTGGAGCAGCGCCTGGGGGGGTTACTGTCCCACCAGCCTTCGCTTTAGCTCCCCCTCCTGTCCAGCTCAGGCATTCGGCGTCCCCGCCTTCTAGCTGCTGCAGAAACCCACTGATGGCAAATGCCCCTCACTCATCAACCCCGGACTTGTCTCGTCACCATTACACACACCTGGTTCCAATCCACACTCTATCACTGTATATATACTTCCTCTGCCATTTGTCTTTGTCGGTCATTGTAAATGCTACTTCTTTTCCTGAGAGGAATCTCTCCTACTATTTCCTGAGTACTTATATTTTGCACTTTTGGTTCACCCTGTGCCTTTTTGTTTATGAAGATACTGTATATTTTGAGCACAAGACCGTTTGGGTTTCGTCCCACTTTGATCTATGGCGCATTAATAAATTCAGTAGTTCTAAACCTGCGACTGCCTCCTGCCTCCTCCTACTACGTTTTGAGATCCCTCTATACTCCTCAAACTCTGGACCTCAAAGCCAGTTGCACTGTATTTGTTCATTGTCCCCCTCTAATCAGGGACTGATTTAGATCTGGAACAACAGGTAGGTGCAATTAATTATCAGGTACAACAGAAAACCAGCAGGCTCCAGACCTCGTAGAGTAAGAGTTGAATGCCCCCGATAGAATATCTACCTGCAAAAAAAAGCCTTCTACGGGTTGTGTTTATCACCCAGCAGCTCTGCATCAGAATCTAAGGGAGCAGCACAACAAAATCAAAGATTTTACCCCCCCTTCTCTGATACCAGTCATTGCCACCTATTTTGCCAATTGGCCTGGACCCCTTTTACCACACAGAGCCCTGCTGATCCATCATGACTGGACTACCGACGTTATCTGCCCGAGGGGGTTTTTCAACTGACTCCTCCATCGCGACGTCCCCCGAATGCCCATCTGCTAGCCTGCTTGCCGCGGCCCGCTAGCTGTCTAGAGAATGTCGGACTGTTTGCTGAAGAGGCCCATCAGACAAATTCTTTGGCCGCTATACCTATTTTGCCAATTGGCCTGGACCCTTTCACTACACAGAGCCCTGCTGATCCATCACGACTGGACTGATGACGTAACAGCACAAGGGGGCTACAACAGACTTCTTCCGTCGCAACGTCCCTCTAAGGCCCTTCTGCTAGCTTGCTAGCCCCCGGCCGCTAGCTGTCTGAATCGCCGTGTCTCCAGCCCCCCAAGCTACTCACTGGACCCCTATGATCACTCGGCTACGCATGCCTCTCCCTATTGTCAATATGCCTTGTCCATTGCTGTTTTGGTTAGTGATTATTGCCTTATTTCACTGTAGAGCCTCTAGCCCTGCTCAACACGCCTAAGCAAACCCTTTAGTTCCACCTCCCACACATGCGGTGAATGCACCTGGTTTAAATGATGTTTCTAGATACAATATCTCTCTCATCGTCACTCAATGCATAGGTTTACCTCCACTGTATTCACATCCTACCATATCTTTGTCTGTACATTATGCATTGAATCTATTCTACCGTGTCCAGAAGCCTGCTCCTTTTGCTCTCTGTTCCGAATGTACTAGACGACAAGTTCTTATAGCCTTTAGCCGTACCCTTATCCTACTCTTCCTCTGTTCCTCTGGTGATGTAGAGGATAATCCAGGCCCTGCAGCACCTAGCTCCACTCCCATTCCCCAGGCGCTCTCATTTGTTGACTTCTGTAACCGTAAAAGCCTTGGTTTCATACATGTTAACATTAGAAGCCTCCTCCCTAAGTTTGTTTTATTCACTGCTTAAGCACACTCTGCCAACCCAGATGTCCTAGCCGTGTCTGAATCCTGGCTTAGGAACACCACCAAAAACCCTGACATGTCCATCCCTAACTATAACATTTTCCAACAAGATAGAACTGCCGAAGGGGGCGGAGTTGCAATCTACTGCAGAGATAGCCTGCAGACTTCTGTCTTACTATCCAGGTCTGTGCCCAAACAATTTGAGCTTCTACTTCTAAAAATCCACCTTTCCAGAAACAAGTCTCTCACCGTTGTCGCTTGCTATAGACCACCTTCTGCCCCCAGCTGTGCCCTGGACACCATATGTAATTTGATTGCCCCCCCATCTATCTTCAGAGCTCGTGCTGTTAGGTGGCCTAAACTGGGACATGCTTAACACCCCGGCCATCCTACAATCTAAGCTTGATGCCCTCAATCTCACACAAATTATCAATGAACCTACCAGGTACATCCCCAAATCCGTAAACACAGGCACCCTCATAGATATCATCCTAACCAACCTGCCCTCCAAATACACCTCTGCTGTCTTCAACCAAGATCTCAGTGATCACTGCCTCATTGCCTGCGTACGTAATGGGTCTGCTGTCAAACGACCACCCCTCATCACTGTCAAACGCTTCCTAAAACACTTTAGCAAGCAGGTCTTGCTAATCGACCTGGCGCAGGTATCCTGGAAGGATATTGACCTCATTACGTCAGTAGAGGATGCCTGGTTATTCTTTAAAAGTGCTTTCCTCTCCATCTTAAATAAGCATGCCCCATTCAAAAAATGTAGAACCAGGAACAGATATAGCCCTTGGTTCACTCCAGACCTAACTGCCCTTGACCAACACAAAAGCATCCTGTAGCGTACTGCATTAGCATCGAATAGCCCCCACGATATGCAACTTTTCAGGGAAGTTAGGAACCAATATACACTGGCAGTTAGGAAAGCAAAGGCTAGCTTTTTCAAACAGAAATTCGCATCCTGTAGCACAAACTCCAAAAAGTTCTGGGACACTGTAAAGTCCGTTGACAATAAGAGCACCTCCTCCCAGCTGCCCACTGTACTGAGGATAGGAAACACTGTCACCACCGATAAATCCACAATAATTGAGAAAATCAATAAGCATTTTTCTACAGCTGGCCTTGCTTTCCACCTGGCTACCCCTACCCCAGTCAACAGCCATGCACCCCCCCACAGCAACTTGCTCAAGCCTCCCCCATTTCTCCTTCACCCAAATCCAGATAGCTGATGTTCTGAAAGAGCTGCAAAATCTGGACCCCTACAAATCAGCCGGGCTAGACAATCTGGACCCTCTATTTCAAAAATTATCCGGCAAAATTGTTGCAACCCCTATAACTAGCCTGTTCAACCTTTCTTTCGTATCATCTGAGATCCCCAAAGATTGGAAAGCTGCCGCGGTTATCCCGCTCTTCAAAGGGGGAGACACTAGACCCAAACAGCTACAGACCTATATCTATCCTACCCTGCCTTTCTAAGGTCTTCGAAAGCCAAGTTAACAAACAGATCACCGACAATTTCGAATCCCACCGTACCTTCTCCGCTATGCAATCTGGTTTCAGATTGGTCATGGGTGCACCTCAGCCATGCTCAAGGTCCTAAACGATATCATAACCGCCATCGATAAGAGGCATTACTGTGCAGCGGTATTCATCGACCTGGCCAAGGCTTTCGACTCTGTCAATCACCACATTCTTATCAGCAGACTCAACAGCCTTGGTTTCTAAAATGACTTCCTCACCTGGTTCACCATCAACTTTTCAGACAGAGTTCAGTGTGTCAAATCGGAGGGCCTGTTGACCGGACCGCTGGCCGTCTCTACGGGGGTGCCACAGGGTTCAATCCTCGGGCTGAATCTTTTCTCTGTATACATCAATGATATCGCTCTTGCTGCTGGTGATTCTCTGATCCACCTCTACGCAGACGACAACATTCTGTATACTTCTGGCCCCTCTTTGGACACTGTGTTAACCTGTTAGTGTGTAGGAAGCGCTATTTTCACTTTGGGAAAAAATCATGCCAAATTTAAACGGCCTCGTACTCTATTCTAGATCGTACAATATGCATATTATTATTACTATTGGATAGAAAACACTCTCAAGTTTCTAAAACCGTTTGAATTATATCTGTGAGTAAAACAGAACTCATTTTGCAGGAAACTTCCTGACAGGAAGTGAAAAATCTGAAATCGAGGCTCTGTTCCAGGGCCATCCTATTCAATTGCTTGAAATCTATGGATATACATGCACTTCATACGCCATCCACTAGATGTCAACAGGCAGTGGAAGGTGGAATGGGGTGTCTAGCTTGATCTGAGGTCGAACAAGAGCTCTTGGAATGACGTGACCCCAATTTCCTTTGTCTGCCAAGGCGCGGGAAGGAACCCCAGATTGCCTTCTGAAAAGCTTTCGGTATAGACGGCTAATATCTCCGGCTTTGATTTTATTTGATACATGTGATAATATCATCGTAAAGTATGTTTTTTRAATATAGTTTTATKAGATTATTGAACGTTTATCGGGAGTTTTGGTGTTTTCCGTTCTCTGCGTTTGGTGAAGATGGACATCTTCGCGCCACTTGGCTAGCTAAGGTTGCTAATTCGACAGGAGAAAAGGACATTCTAAAACCAAACAACGATTTATTCTGGACAAAGGACTCCTTGTACAAGATTCTGATGGAAGCTCAGCAAAAGTAAGAACCATTTATGATGTTATTTCGTATTTCTGTGGAAAATGTTTAGTCCTATTATCCGCACTTTTTGCGGGCGCTGTCTCGCTATAACGTGAGCTGTTTGTTATGGTAAAGTAAATTTAAAAAATCTAACACGGCAGTTGCATTAAGAACTAGTGCATCTTTCATTTGCTGTCCAACATGTATTTTTTAGTAAAGTTTATGATGAGTTATTTGGTCAGATTAGGTGAGTGTCAGAAATATATCCGGAGATTCTGGGAAAAAGTTGCTACATTTTCACAATGTATAACCACGGATTTCAGCTCTAAATATGCACATTTTCGAACAAAACATAAGTGTATTGTATAACCTGATGTTATAGGACTGTCATCTGATGAAGTTTGTCAAGGTTAGTGAATAATTTAATATCTTTTGCTGGTTTTTGCAATCGCTACATTTTGCTGCTGATATATGCGTTTGTGTGGTTGGCTATTGTGGTAAGCTAATATAATGCTATATTGTGTTTTCGCTGTAAAACACTTAAATAATCTGAAATATTGGCTGGATTCACAAGATGTTTATCTTTCATTTGCTGTACACCATGTATTTTTCATAAATGTTTATGATGAGTATTTAGTTATTTCACGTTGCTCTCTTTAATTATTCTTGCTGCTTCGGTGCTATTTGTGATTGTAGCTGCAATGTAAAACTATGATTTTATACCTTAAATATGCACATTTTTCGAACAAAACATAAATGTATTGTGTAACATGTTATAAGACTGCCATCTGATGAAGTTGTTCCTTGGTTAGTGACTAATTATATCTATATTTTGTCGGTTTTTTGCAAGCTACCTATGCGGTGGATAAATAGCATTGTGTGTTTGGCTATTGTGGTGAGCTAACATAAATATATATTGTGTTTTCGCTGTAAAACATTTTAAAAATCGGACATGTTGGCTGGATTCACYAGATGTTTATCTTTCATTTGCTGTGTTGGACTTGTTAATGTGTGGAAGTTAAATATTTCAAAAAAATATTTTTTGAATTTCGCGTTCTGCGAAGGCAGCGGAATGTTGTGGGTGTTCCGCTAGCGGAACCCCGGGGCGAGAAAGGTTAAAAACCTCTACCCCTTCTCTCTCCCGGATCCGGGATCCTCCTCATCAAAAAAGCTGACTAGCATAGCCTAGCCTAACGGGACAGGGATATCGTATAATATAATTTTAATGAAATCACAAGTCCAATACAGCAAATGAAAGATAAACACCTTGTGAATCCAGCCATCATTTCCGATGTTTAAAATGTTTTATAGCGAAAACACAATATAGAATTATATTAGCTTACTACAATAGCCAAACACACAAACGCATTTATTCACCGCAAAAGGTAGCTTTCGCAAAAACCAGCAAAAGATATTAAATTAATCACTAACCTTGAACAAATTCATCAGATGACAGTCTTATAACATCATGTTATACAATACAATTATGTTTTGTTCGAAAATGTGCATATTTAGAGCTACAAATCCTGATTATACATTGTGAATACGTAGCATCGATTCACCAGAATCTCCGGAGATATTTTGGACACTCACCTAATCTGACCAAAGAACTCATCATAAACTTGACATAAAAATACTTGTTGTATGGCAAATGAAAGATACACTGGTTCTTAACTTCTTCTTAACAAACCTCCATTCGAAATTCAATGCCATACAACTCTCCTTCCGTGGCCTCCAACTGCTCTTAAATGCAAGAAAACTAAATGCATGCTCTTCAACTGATCGCTGCCCACACCTGCCCGCCCGTCCAGCATCACTACTCTGGACAGTTCTGACTTAGAATATGTGGACAACTACAAATACCTAGGTGTCTGGTTAGACTGCAAACTCTCCTTCAAGACTCAAATTAAGCATCTCCAATCCAAAATTAAATCTAGAATCGGCTTCCTATTTCGCAAAAAACATCCTTTACTCATGCTGCCAAACATACCCTTGTAAAACTGACTATCCTACCGATCCTTGACTTCGGCGATGTCATATACAAAATAGCCTCCAACACTCTACTCAGCAAATTGGATGCAGTCTATCACAGTGCTATCCGTTTTGTCACCAAAGCCCCATATACTACCCACCACTGCGACCTGTATGCTCTCGTTGGCTGGCTCACGCTTCATATTCGTCGCCAAACCCACTGGATCCAGGTCATCTATAAGTCTTTGCTAGGTAAAGCCCCGCCTTATCTCAGCTCACTGGTCACAATAGCAGCACCCACAGGTAGCACGCACTCCAGCAGGTATATTTCACTGGTCACCCCCAAAGCCAATCCCTTTTTTGGCCACCTTTCCTTCCAGGTCTCTGCTGCCAATGACTGGAACGAACTGCAAAAATCACTGAAGCTGGAGACTCATAACTCCCTCGCATACCTGAAGGGAACATTTACAAATGTGCTGTATGGTTGATGAGAACCTCCATATTGCAAATGTACGGTCCCTTACTAGACGTCCGCAAACGTTTGTAAAATTTGTGGACGGCGGCGGGCCGTGCACGGGGGCCAGATCTTCCGGGAAGTCATCGAAGGAAGTCTCTCGGATATTCGGATTCCGTTTTATAAAATTTTCAAATTTGGTAATTTTTCCGCTGTCCCGGTAAATCCCACCAAATGGCGAATGGAATCATATTGCAAATGTACAAAACATCACCAATCACGACGTGGCCTGGCTCTTCTCCTAAACGGAAAAGACTTTGAAGACGAAACTTGGTGAGCATAGGTTTGGCATAATGGGCAGTTGGCCCCGAACAAGATGGCGTCGAGGCCTCAACGCTTTTTGAGTTATTGTAACGGTTTTCCTCCCGAGATGAAGGAGAGGACCAAAACGCAGCGCGGCTAGTGTTCAACATGTTTAACTTCTACTTGCTACTCATCCAGGATTCGGGAGCACCCTCATCAGTAAAACAGCTGACTAGCATAGCCTAGCATAGCGCCACAAGTAAATACTAGCATCTAAATATCATGAAATCACAAGTCCAAGACACCAGATGAAAGATACACATCTTGTGAATCCAGCCATCATTTCTGATTTTTAAAATGTTTTACAGAGAAGACACAATATGTATTTCTATTAGCTAACCACGATAGCAAAAGACTCAACTTTTTTTTCTCCACCATTTTCTTACTGCATAGGTAGCTATCACAAKTTCGACCAAATAAAGATATAAATAGTCACTAACCAAGAAACAWCTTCATCAGATGACAGTCTGATAACATATTTATTGTATAGCATATGTTTTGTTCGAAAAATGTGCATATTTCAGGTATAAATCATAGTTTGACATTGCAGCCACCATCACAAAATCTCACCAAAGCGGCTAGAATAACTACAGAGACCAACGTGAATTACCTAAATACTCATCATAAAACATTTATGAAAAATACACAYCGTACAGCAAATGAAAGACGAACATCTTGTGAATCCAGCCAATATTTCAGATTCTTTAAGTGTTTTACAGCGAAAACACAATATAGCATTATATTAGCTTACTACAATAGCCAACCACACCGCAGCATTGATTCATGCACGTTAGCGATTGCGAATAAACCAGCAAAAGATATAAAAAAAATTCACTAACCTTCTCAAAACTTCATCAGATGACAGTCCTATAACATCATATTATACAATACATATATTGTTTGTTCGAAAATGTGCATATTTAGCGGCACAAATCGTGGTTATACAATGAGAATAGTGGCCAAACTGCAAACAAAATGTCGAGAGACATCTTGGGAGAGGCACCTAATCTAATCAATAACTAATCATAAACTTGACTAAAAAATACAGGTTGGACAGCAAATGAAAGATACATTAGTTCTTAACCTGTTATGGCTGCAGCCCGGTGTCGGTACACTTATGACAACAGCCAGCTCAAGTGCAGGGCGCGAAATTCAAAATATATTTTTTAGAAATATTTAACTTTCACATATTAACAAGTCCAATACAACATTTGAAAGATAAACATCTTGTGAATCCAGCCAACATGTCCGATTTTTAAAATGTTTTACAGCGAAAACACCACGTATATTTATGTTAGCTCACCGACAAATACAAAAAAGGCGCAAAACTAATAGTACACAGTTCGACAGATATATGAAATAGCATCATAAAATGGGTCCTACTTTTGATGAGCTTCCATCAGAATGTTGTACAAGGGGTCCTTTGTCCAGAACAATCGTTGTTTGGTTTTAGAACGTCCTTTTTCCCTCTTGAATTAGTAAGCACACTAGCCAAGTGGCGCGAAGCTCTCCTTCCTGAACAAAGGCACACAACGCAACACGCCTAACGTCCCGAATAAATTTCAATAATCTAATAAAACTATATTGAAAAAACATACTTTACGATGATATTGTCACATGTATCAAATAAAATTAAAGCCGGAGATAGTAGTCGCATATAACGACAGCTTTTCAGAAGGCAATTCCAGGTCCATCCTCGCGCTTTCCAGAAAACAGGAAATGGGTGACACGTCATGCCAAGAGGATTATTTCCACCTCAGACCAAGATAAACACTCCATTTCTTCTCTCACTGCCTCTTGACATCTAGTGGAAGGTGTATGACGTGCATGTATACTAATACGTATCATGCCCATTTATAGGCAGGCCCTAGAACAGAGCATCGTTTTCAGACTTTCCACTTCCTGGTCAGGAAGTTTGCTGCCAAATGAGTTCTGTTTTACTCACAGATATAATTCAAACGGTTTTAGAAACTAYAGAGTGTTTTCTWTCCAATAGTAATAATAATATGCATATTGTACGAGCAAGAATTGAGTACGAGGCCGTTTGAAATGGGCACCTTTTATCAGAGCTACTCAATACTGCCCCTGCAGCCCAAAGAAGTTAAAGGTCAAAAACGAAAATAGAGCGCTAATTTGACCGCTTCACGTCAAAATACATGAACCTACGGTGTCAGCAAAAAAAGTACCAGACATTTATTTATCATAATTTAAGAGAAATCGTACAATGTACAATTAGTGATGTTCAAAAAATGTGTTTAAAAAAAAAAAAAAATTACAGATCCAGTTGCAGCGTGTTCAGACTAATCTTTTTTAAGTGTTTTTTTTTGTTGTGATTTTCTGAAATAACACACACTCATTCAACCCTCTGTAAATAAGTCAGTTCTTAACATAAAGACTTAAAGCTCAATATTATATAAGAGCCTACCCCAAGGAGGATATGTGTTCACTTTCAGATTCCTGTGTCAACCGGAAGTACCTTAAAATGGTGTCATAGTGGCTGTTTTGAAGCGTTAAAAAGGTCAGATAATTTCAAAACTTCATATGTGTCATTAGGCAACCCTCATGAACTGTAAGTCAGTCATTTCTCACAACAGATGTCAAAGAAAAGCTCTCTCTCACACACACACACACACACAGCAAGGATGGAGTGACAAAGTGCGGTGCTTAAAGACACTCAGAGCCTGCAATGGCATTACCATAATCTCTAGAATGGGCCGAGTTCAACGAGATGCCCCGCTTGACCGTAGCGACAGTGAAAAAAAGAAGGCCCAAAATGAAGCCTGGCCCTAAATTTCAGGTGCTTTTGGGTGACAGCGGGAGAACCGTTAGGGTTAGAAGCACAATTCAACCCCAGACACGTTCCCGAGGTCCTCCCGATCAGTGCAAGCCTAACCTTGACCATGTGGCATTAACCCTTAACAGTGAAAAGAAGGTGTTTACATCAAACAGTTTTCAATGACTTCTCTCCCCATAGGAATACATTGCCTGCTCCCCTAAATTCAACCTGAAGCCTATGTGGGTTATGAATGCCTTATGAACCTGTCTTCGATGACAATCCATCAGGCCACTATGAGGTCTACCTGTGTCGATTCTAAACTTCCTGGAGCAACCGAAAGTGATTACATTCACCCTAAATGTGTTTTGATATACATAACCTGCAATTGTGAAAATCACTGCATTCAACCCTGTGTAGATCAGTCAATTCTTAACGTATAGACTTTAAACTCAGGATTCTGTAAAAACGAGGATATGTGTTCACGTTCAGCTTCCTGTGCCAACCGGAATTGCCTTAATTTGGGGTGTTAGGGGCTGTTTCGAAGGGTTAAAAAAGTCAGATCTTTCCAAAACTTCAAATGTGTGATTAGGCAACCCTCATGAACTGTAAATCAGTCATATCTCCCATCAAATGTCCAAGAAACACTCACTCACACACACACACAGCTAGGACGGAGTGACACAGTGTGGGGCTTAGAGACACAAAGAGCCTGCAATAGTTACCTTTGTTCGAACTATTAAAGAACTGTCAGACCTAGAGCTCTGAAACTTTAGAAACCTGTTCTAGAGCTCAGTTCGATAGTGCGTGGTGAGTTATGTGGCTCTAGAAGGTTCTCGGACCGAGAAACAGCCTCGTTCATTTGCAATAACTTCAATTCATTTTGACCATTACGAAAATTATGACATTTAGAAAAGTTCCAGAGTCACAAGACTAGGTGCATTTAAACTGGCTCGGCCCATAGAGACGGACCCCAACGTTTCTGTCCGATAGCTCATTCAAGGACCCCGTAGCAAGGCATGGAAAAAAGTGGATTGTCAGCACCAATTGAATCCTACAGACGAAGAACCATATATGTGACAATTTTTCCATTTTAAGATAATCAGTTATTTTTATATTATTAATTGTGTGTACCACATTACGTGTTTTATGGTTGACAAATAATTCACCATACCCATATCTTCCAACAACAATTGATATTTTTTTGTTATTTCAAAAAATACTTTTTTTATTGTCATTTTAATTTTTTGAATGTGGAAGAACAGTTTATCTCCAGTGATGATTTCAGTTTGTGGAAGAACAGTATATGTGACATTTTGCATGACTCTTGTAAGATGTCCTTTTTTAACACCTGATATGATGTTTTAAGTACTTTCAAGTACAGATGCCCTTCATGTAAATAACTTAAATACAATATGTAGTTAATTCATTTGTATGAAGGTTCATTTAAAGGGGGTTTATCAACTTTAGCACTGATGACTTTTCTTAAAAGTTGAGTCATGAAATCTTAGTCTCATTTAAAAGGAAGCCCTCAATGTGAACATACCATAGAATAACTACAAAAATAGAATACAATTAACTTCTACTGCCTCAGAAACCCGGATCCGGGAGCACCCCCCACCTCCCCCACACTGATTAGCATAGCTAGCATAGCTTCACAAGTAAATAGTAGCATCTAAATATCATTAAATCACAAGTCCAAGACACCAGATGAAAGATACAGATCTTGTGAATAAAGCCACCATTTCAGATTTTTAAAATGTTTTACAGGGAAGACAAAATATGTAAATCTATTAGCTAAAACACGTTAGCAAAATCACACCCCTTTTCTAACTCCATCAGTTTCTTACTACTTCAGGTGCTATCACCAATTCGGCTAAACTAAGATATTGATAGCCACTAACAAAGAAAAAAACCTCTTCAGATGACAGTCTGATAACATATTTATTGGTATAGGATAGGTGTTGTTAGAAAAAAGTGCATATTTCAGGTAGAAATCACAGTTTACAATTGCACCGACCATCCACAACCGACTAGAATTACTATAGAGGAGCAACGTGTATGACCAATTTACTCTTAATAAAAACATTTCATAAGAATAGACAAAGCATAGCAATGGAAAGACCCAGATCTTGTTGATTCCAGAACAATATTTCAGATTTTCTAAGCGTCTTACAGCGAAAACACAATAAATCGATAAGTTAGCATACCACATGTGAAAACGTTACCAGAGCATCGATTCCAGCCAAAGAGCGTATAACGTAATCACCGCCAAAAATATATTAATTTTTTTCACATAACCTCTCAGAATTCTTTCCGATGACACTCCTGTAACATCATTTTACAACATACATATACAGTTTGTTCGAAAAAGGTGCGATATTTAGCCATAACAAAACCGTGGTTACACAATAAAAATAACTAGGAAATCAAGCCTCAATATGTCTGACGTCATCTATCAGAGTGATCTAGTTTAATTGAAGCTAATCATATACTTGACTAAAAAATACAGGTTGACAGAATCGAAAGACAAATTAGTTCTTAATGCAACCGCTGACTTACATTTTAAAATTATCCTTACTTTTCAATACAGGGTTCGCCAAGTGGACGCGATAACAAACAAAATGGCGAAATATGCGTTTAAAATATTCGACAAGAACAACGATTTATCATATTAAATATTGCTACTTTCGAGCTGTTCTTCCATCAGATTCTTTGGGCAATGTATCCTTTCTATGTTTATAAACGTCTTTTGTCGATAGATGTTCCTCTTGTCCTTCGAAATGTCCACTAACGATCGAAACGGGACACAAAACGTGTCTAAAGTTTCAGAGTGCACAACAAAGAAATTCCTCAACATCGCACTAAACGGATATAAAATTGCTATAAAACGGTTCAAATTAACTACATTATGATGTCTTTACAACTATAACACTTGAAAACATCCCGTGACGCGGAGAGAATATTGCTGGTTAGACAACGATTTGAATTGAGGCAAGTCCGATGTCCTTCACGCTTCAGGCGCGGACGGAGAAAGGGAGGTACCTATACGTTTTGTGGTTTTATATGGCTCTGATTGTGCAAATCGATTCCATTTCAAAACGGGATGAGTACAGACACCCAGAGGGAGACGTAGGCAGTGTCGGTTTCTTCATTACATTCACGTGTCGCCTTTAAAAAACAGACTCCAGATCAGGGTTGTTAAAAATTTCTGGAAATCTGACCCCTGGCATGAAAAGTGCTGTAGACTATTGTTTCTGTACCAACTCAGAGGACAAGAATTTCCAACTTCATAGAAACTAGAAATGTTTTTATCCAATAATTAACAATAATATGCATATTTGTACGATCAGACATTTTAGCACGAGGCAGTTTAATTTGGAGACCCAAATATGCTAATGCGGAACAGCACCCCCTATAGTTCCAAGAAGTTAAATTAATTCAATCAAAACAAGCACCACTTGTACATATCAAATATGGATCAATGTGATGTGCCAATATGCATGTCCATTATGCAGGTCCCTAAGGTCAATATTACAAAACGTTCAGAAAACCATTCTCTTTGCGTTTAACACTATGATCAGCAATTAAGTTTTGAATTGCGTTAAACCCATGCTAAAGGCAAGAAATGTCCTTCTGTACTGAGGTGACAGCAGTAAATAAGTATTAACTGCTTAGAGTTAATGCCAAATGTGGTGACAGAGAGATGTACTGTATATTGTAATGAATAAAAAAAGGGAATCAAGATCAAATGAATACTCACGTACTGTATGTGATGACTTATTTGTTTTTAATTAATTCAGATTAAAAAAGGTTCAAATGATCACACACAAAATAATTCTCAACAGAACACATTGTACATAACATTTTCTACACTAGGAACAACATCTTAAAATTAAATTAATTCAATATATTGTGCTGGTTCAAATCATACACAAATTGATTCACATAGAAAACACCTACTATACATTTAATTTCCTACAATAGGGGTGACATGTCTTCTGAAATGTATTCAGATTCAACATACTATACAGGTTCAGGGGATCATAAACTCACAGAAAAAACGGTTAATTATGTAGCTTGGTTTAACAACAAATTATTCACTCTGCAGTGATTTATAAAAAGAGCGCGCAGCAGCTGGCAAGTAGTTGAGCATGGTCATCAGATCTTGGTACTTGTTTTTTTGATGGGCAGAGGACTCTCATATGCTCTAGGGCAGTGGCTTGCAAAATAGGGAGGTTGAGGTGTAGCTCCTTGTTTTGGTTTGGCACCAGGGGGCCAAATTGACGGTTTTCTTTACCTCCGACACCCCGGTCAGCCAGGTATGCCTCCAGGTAGGATGCTAGGTGGCGCCCATAAGAGAGCGGGGGCAGAGAGGGGGTAAAGTCACACTCTGATATGTTTCACCTGTCCATGTGATTGTCTCCACCCCCTCCAGGTGTTGCTTATTTTCCCCAGTGTATTTATCCCTGTGTTTCTTGTTTCTCTGTGCCAGTTCATCTTGTATGTTTGTCAAGTCAACCGGCGTACTTTTTTCCCGTACTCCTTTTTCTCTTCTCTTTGCTAGTCCTCTCGGTTTTGACCCTTGCCTGTTTTCTGGACTCCATTCCCGCCTGCCTGACCATTCTGCCTGCCTGCCCTTCGGTACCTACTGGACTCTGAACTAGTTTTGACCTTTTGCCTGTACACGACCATTCTCTTGCTTACCCCTTTTTGGATTAATAAACATCTAAGGCTCCAACCATCTGCCTCCTGTGTCTGCATCTCGGTCTCGCCTTGTGCCCTTATACATGTGCCTTTATATCACTCTGCCGCGGATACCAATATATTGGAGTGATCCATAAAGCTCACATAACCATGGTTACATGGTTAATTAACCTTCGTTCTGCTCAATGCCACAAAGGCATTGAGCAGTAACTACGCAAACAGAGAAACTGAGAAAAATGTCTTGAAAGTTTATTTGCTGTCCAGCCAAACATGTCGTAGGTACTGTAGATAAGTGATGATGCACTGATGTATTAACTTACTATGAAGTACTTTTTTATGCATATCTAGCATGACCATTGATTTGACCTGTGACCCCGAAGTCAAATAAATGACCGTGCAAAGTAAAATAGAAAAACTACAAGAAATATGGATAAACACATTTAGATTGTAGATACTCACAAAGTCAAAACATTTTTTTTATCTATAAACGTTCTACGTCATGAAATAGACCTTATCTTTGTCGGAAAAATGCTTGTGGGTAACTACAATATAACATTCAAAACATGAAAAGATAACTACATAAAACCATTAAATATGGAATGTAGTTAAAACTCTCAATCTGTCCATCAAACAGAAAAACAACAAAAAATGTGGATGAAAACATTTAGATTGTAGATACTGCACTTTGCCTTTGCATTACCCGTATAGTTTAAGTTCATGCGAAGGCAGAGTGCAGTATCTGCGTTTAGGGGTCATATGTTAAATCAGAGGTCATGGTTATTATGCATAAAAATGACTTCATAATATGATGATACATCCGTGCATTATCACTTATCTACCTTCAACATATTTGGCTGGATATCAAATAAAACTTTGAAGCCATTTTTCTCAGTTTCACAGTTGGGGTAGTTAATGCATTTTGCCTTGTAGGGTAGTATAAACCTTAAATGGTATATGAAAATGTTATTAATAATAACAGAACATCAGTGATCAAAATCAATGGTTCCCATTTATAGAATTGAAAATATATAGCCATTGGTCTGTTATGTTAACCATTTCTCTATTCAACTTGATTTATCAAACATGATTTATAGGCTTATGTTTTATCACCATCTTGTGGAGAAAGAGACAGAGGAGCAATGTCAGCATTAAAGAAGCAATCTGGGATTGGTACACCGAGGTCTACATCAAGTCTTTTTTTTTAGGAGGACGTTGAACAAGTTCATGTATACATCAGGAATTAATCACTTAGCTGAGTATTATTGATAAATCTGGTAAAAATACTTTTTTTTTTTATTTAGACAGTGAATGGGTGCATCCCAATATTACATCCTTTCTCCTGAAGTGTTCACTACTTCCCACAAGTATTAGATCGGTCGAGGCATGGGCTACTGGCATTCCCACCATGTTTCTTTCAAATCAGTGAAGGGAAGTAAAACAAGTGCACACTTTGGGAGGAAGGAGCGATAAGTAGATAATATAATTGGAACATAGCCCTTGTCAAGGACCGCAGGAAGTGACATCAGATTGGAGGAGAAGTTAGAAACCACAAGGCCCAAGTGACAGTGTTTCACTTCACATCATCTCTCTCAACTGAACACAATTATCTTCAGGTTCAATAGAGGACACATCAGAATCATCATAGAAATGTCTCTAGGCTCTGTTGTCATTCTTTACTCACTTTATTTAAGTAAGTGTGTCCATCACTTAGAATAGTTCATGGAGCAACTGTAAATTTCTAGAGGAAAATAGGAAAATAGTGTCTATGTCTGAATTTAAGTCTATGATTGATGCAAATATTGTGGACATGTGAATGCTTTTAACTTCTGCTAATGTATTTTTGTTTGAGTGTGTTGATTTTGTCATTGCAGTGTCAGTGTCAGGGCAGAAATTGGACCAGGAGATTTCATGGACTAGGAAAAAGGGAGAGGTTGTCTCCTTCAGCTGCAAAGACTATGACCGGTGTGGAACGGGTGTCTACTGGTACCAGAAGAAGGAAGGAGAAACTTTTACCTTGATTCTTATCATCAAAAAGGATACCTGCGGAGTCTATGGAAATTTCGACCATCCTCAAGAAGATGATTTCTCAGCCATGAGAAAGAAGAACACCTGTGATCTGAAGATCCAGTCAGTTAAAGTGTCCCATTCTGCCACCTACTACTGTGCCTGCTGGAACCCACAGTGAAAACTGATCCACACACCCTGTACAGAAACTCTGTGGTTTTAATCAAGCTAATAACGAAAAAAATATTTAAATTTTTTTGCACCCCAGGAAGTTACATAACTGTTTGAAATGACACTCCCAGCTGGTGTATCACCTCTCATCTTCATTCTCAACTGTATGATACAAACCATACTTCAGTAAAGATCTGTGAAATCAATTTGATTTTCAGTGATAATTTATTTTTCATATTCATATTGTTCAATGTTATAGTGTTATACAGCTTTTGATTTTCTCAATTCTTAAGCCCATATTCACTGAACATGGACTGTGGTTTAACAATATACTCTCTTTTAAGTGGTTCATCCAACCTGTATCCAGATATTTCAATAAAGTAACTTTACTGTGTGTTTTTTAGTATTCCACTTCTGTTTTTCAGTGGCTGCTTCAGAACAGTGGTTGCAACAGGACCAAATATCAGAGACTAGGAGAGAGAGACATATTGTCTCCTTCGGCTGCAAAGTACTGGTCGGTGTGCGGGTAACTTCGTCGACTGGTACCGGAAGAGAGAGGGTGAACCCTTCACTTGGATTCTAGACATTGATTTTGATGAAAATTCTGTCACCCCTGATACCACTCATCCTCAGAGACTGTACAGCAGAGTGGCTATGCATTTAGAGGTGAAGTGGCCGTGTTCACCCCCGGCGCAGAAGTGATCAAGGTTCAGTGGAAAGAACCTGGCCCCTGTGGCTCCCACAGTCAACCTACCTCTGTTTTCGGATTTCATCAAAGAATTTACAACAACCTGGCCCAACCCGCATACAGCTAAGCTGATGCTGCATGGGCGTGCCCCCTTCATGAAGCTGGAAGGGAGTGAAGAGGCGAAGGGATATGAAGCAGGTGTGTAGATGGTGAATAGGCTGAGGAACATGGATCTCTCAGTGGAGGAATACAGAACATGCGGTAGTTGTAAGGCCAAGTCTTGCTCCACAGTTAGCTGGGGCAGCTACTGCGAGAACTTGGGTAACTTCAAATGGGTTCCACATTCCAGGATGACCACTAAAGGTGGTACTTTAAAAAAAGCATGCTATAAGAAAGCAAAACACAAACTCTATTATTATCTTGTTATCTCCAAAACAGATTGAGCCACATAATTAATCAAACCAAAAAGTATTTTGGTATCAAAATTACCTTTTGACAATAGAGCCATACAGCTTTTATATTTTACTTAGATAAATCATACCTATGATATACACCATTCTACACACCGAAATAATTTAGAAATGTTATTAAAAGTTTCCCTCGACAGATTAGTTTGCCTCATTAGTTTGAGAGGTACAGACAGTATATCTACCTGCTAAATAAGCCCCTTCTTCAGGTCGTATTTATCATCCAGCACTTCCTCCTCAGAATCTACAAACGGAGCAAGCACAACAAAATCAAATAGATTATCTAAGAAAATTCAAAAACCCACACAGAGACAGGAAATGGCAACAAAAAAAAGCTATGCAATAACTCGATTTGAAACCGACATGCGTCATTACCAATGATGTAGGCTACACCAGATGTCTACCCAGGGGGAGGACCCACGGAGCCTCCTTGGCACTCCTCCACCAGTGTGAAAAATGTCTACATTCATTTTGTCCACATTTATTGTATTACAGACAACTTAATGCATACTTTTAAATTATATTATGTAAGCTAAACATAAAAATAACAAATTAAAAAATATAGAACAACATTTTACAAAGTATTCATGTAATTATGTCCTTGAAATACTGTATAATTCCATTAATTCTCACTGCTGTTCTGCTTTTCTGAGGAGTGCCAATATGGCCGACCGGTGGCTTCAAAGCCTCTCCATGGCCTAGACATAGCATCAGCAATCCAGGGATTATATACATCATTGATCACTATGTGGTGATACAGTATCAGAGTATACATATATGAAATAAAATATTATTCTGAATATATCTCTTATCTTGTCTTGGTTTCCCGAGAGCGTCTCTAATAATTGTCATATCAGTCCTTGGTACCAAAAGAAAATGTAGCATTTACAGTGCCTTCAGAAAGTATTCATAGGTCCTCCCGAGTGGCGCAGCAGTCTAAGGCACTGCATCTCAGTGCTTGAGACATCACTACAGACCCGGCTTCGATCCTAGGCTGTGTCGCAGCCGGCATGCCCTTGTCCCATTGCCCGGCATGTCCTTGTCCCATTGCCCTCTAGCAACTCCTTGTGGCGGGCCGGGCGCATGCATGCTGACTTCGATCACCAGTTGTACGGTGTTTCCTCCGACACATTGGTGCGGCTGGTTTCCAGGTTAAGCGAGCAGTGCGGCTTGGCAGGGTCATGTTTCGGAGGACGCATGGCTCCGTCCATACGCAGAGCCATCCGTCCATACGGATGGCTCTTTCCCGAGTCCATACGGGAGTTGCAGTGCGGGGACAAGACTGTAACTACCAATTTGATATCATGAAAAAGGGGTAAAAAGTACACAAAAAAAAAACATATTTCACATTTTCTTGTATTACAGCCTGATTTCAAAGTGGATTCAATGTATTTATTTGTCTCACGCATCTACACACAATACCCCATAATGTCAAAGTGAAAACATGTTTTTTGATATTTAAAAAAAATGCATTGAAAATGAAATACAGAAAAAACTAATTTACGTAGGTATTCATACCCCTGGGTCAATACTTTGTAGAATCACCTTTGGCAGCGATTACAACTGTGAGTCTTTCTGGGTAAGTCTCTAAGCGCTTTCCACACCCGGATTATGAAACATTTGCTCATTATTATTTTTAAAATTCTTAAAGCTCTGTCAAATTGGTTGTTGATCATTGCTAGACAACTATTTTCAGATCTTGCCATAGATTTTCAAGTAGATTTAAGTCAAAACTTTAACTCTACCACTCAGGAGCTTTCACTGTCTTGGTAAGCAACTCCTGTTATCACGGCGCAGGCTAAGTAGTACGAGTCTCGAGTTTATTATCTTTTCTGAACCACCCATCCCGGATAAGGGATAATTGTCATCAGAAATGCTGACTAGTATAGCCTAGCCAGCGTTATTGCAATATTGCAAAACACAGCTTAGCCTTTTGTTAATCCATCTGTCGTCTCAGATTTTGAAATTATGCTTTACAGCGAAAGCAATACAAGCGTTTGTGTAAGTTTATTGATCGCTCGACAAAACAATAAGTAGACCTAGCATCAGGTAACTTGGTCACGAAAATCAGAAAAGCAATCAAATTAATCGTTTACCTTTGATGATCTTCGGATGTTTTCACTCACGAGACTCCCAGTTAGACAACAAATGTTCCTTTTGTTCCATAAAGATATTTTTTATATCCAAATACCTCCGTTAGTTTGATGCGTTATGCCCAGGAATCCACCGGAAAGAGCGCTCGCGACAACCCCGACAAAAATCCCAAATTATATCCATAATGTCCACAGAAACTTGTCAAACGTTTTTTATAATCCATCTTCAGGGTGTTTTTCAAATATCTATTCAATAATATATCAACCGGGACAGTTGGCTTTTCACTAGGACAGGGAGGAACAATGGCACTTAAATCGTGTCTTTCCCATTCACCCTCTGAATGGCACACATACACAATCCATGTCTCCATGTCTCAACGCCTTTCTCTGTTACGCAGAACTCACTCTGAGAGCCCCCACCTATCCACTTACGCAATGTGCCCTTTCACGCTTATTCTTCAAAATAAAAGCCTGAAACTATGTCTAAAGGCTGTTGACACCTTAGGGAAGCCATAGAAAAAGAAGTCTGATATCCCTTTCAATGGGCAATAGGGATGCTTAGGAACAGAGAGGTTTCAAAAACAGGGTCACTTCCTGATTGGATTTTCCCCAGGTTTAACTCACAGACAAAAAATTTACAGTTTTGGAAACTTCAGAGTGTTTTCTATCCTAATCTATCTGACACTTATATGCATATTCTAGTTTCGGGGGCTGAGAAATAGGCAGTTTCAAATGGGTACGTTTTTTAGCCAAAAACGAAAATGTTGCCCCCTAGTCTTAAGAAGTTATAGTAGTTCGAGGGGAAGGCAAAAGCTGCAGCAATTCGCTGCTTGAGGTCTGAGAATGCCCGTTCAGCTGCTGGAGACCATATGAACGAAACCTTGGGAGAGGTGAGTACAAAGATGGGGGAAGCAAAGGTGCTGTAACCCCGGACGAAACAACGGTAGAAATTGGCAAACCCCAGGAAACGTTACAACTGCACTCTGGATGTGGGTTGAGGCCAATCCAACACAGCTCTCACATGGTCAGGGTCCATCTGAATATTCCCTGCAGTGATGATGTATCCTAGAAAGGAGATGGTGGAGTGATGTAACTCACATTTCTCAGCCTTCACGAAAAGCTGGTTCTCCAGGAGACGCTGGAGGACCTGTCGGACATGGAGGACATGCTGAGGGAACATTGGTCAGTCCGAATAGCATCACCAGGTACTCGTAGTGCCTGCTAGCTGTGTTCAAGGCAGTCTTCCACTCATCTCCTTCCCGTATCCAAACCAGATGGTAGGCATTCCAAAGGTCCAACTTGGAGAAGATGATTGCCCCCTGGAGAGGCTCAAAAGCTGAGGAGATGAGTGGTAACGGGTAACGTTTTTTAACGGTAATGTCATTGAGACCCCAGTAGTCGATACATGGATGCAGGGTATTGTCCTTCTTCTACACAAAGAAGAGGAAGTTGGACACATAATCTCTGCAGTGAGTCCTTAATATACTCTTCCATCGCTTTGGTCTCCGGACCCAACAGGGAATAAAGTCTCCCCCAGGGCGATGCAGTGACCTGTAGAAGGTCGGTAGCGCAGTCATATGGCCAATGCGGCAGAAGAGATGTGGCCCGGGCAGAGTTTAAAACCTCTCATAAGTCCTGGTACTCCATGGGAACGGCGGAGAGATCCAAGGTTTTCCCCAGGCCAGCAGGGAGACGTCCCGGGGCAGGCTGTGCCGACTTCCGACAATGAGCATGGCAAAATGGGTTCCAACCCATGATGGACTCCTTAGCCCAGTCAATAAGGGGATTGTGCCCTGGGTATATAAACCATGGGTATATGAGGAGACTCCAGGAGCAGAAACTGCATAGAATCACTGTGGTTGCCTGATACTTGCAGGTGGATAGGAACCGTACTGTGGTTGATTCTGCCAACAAAGRGCCCATCCAGCGCTCTGACGTCCATTAGAATGGAAAGGGGTTGAGTGGAGATTCCCAGCTTCGACACCAGGGTAGTGTTCATAAAGCTCTCATCGGCCCCAGAGTCAATGAGCACCATGATGGATTAAGGACTGGCATCCCCACAACAGGGTAGCATYGAGGGGGTTACGAGTAGTAAACCGTACTGTGGTTGATTCTGCCAACAAAGTGCCCATCCAGCGCTCTGACGTCCATTAGAATGGAAAGGGGTTGAGTGGAGATTCCCAGCTTCGACACCAGGGTAGTGTTCATAAAGCTCTCATCGGCCCCAGAGTCAATGAGCACCATGATGGATTAAGGACTGGCATCCCCACAACAGGGTAGCATGGAGGGGGTTACGAGTAGTAAAGCCTCACCAGTGTACTCGTTCCTACTGATAAGCCTGGTCTTTTAATGGGCAGGTAGATAAGAAATGTCCTGTAGCTCCACAATACAGACAGCTGTTGGTGTGTAGTCTGCATAAGCGATCAGCAGGAGACAATCTAGCCCAGCCCAGTTACATGGTCTCCGTAGTGTAGTTTTCCACACTACGGGAGTCTTGATGTAGCTGGAGCAGCTTACAAGTAACCTCTCTCCCAGACAATGGAGAATTGAACACCTTACGTATCTCCGCCACAAACCCCTCCAGACTGAGGCAAATGGCGAACTGTTGCTCCCACACCGTCGTAGTTCAGGCGAGTGCCATCCCGGACATCAGCGTTATGAGGTATGCCATCTTCGAGCGGTCCATGGGGAACGAAGAAGGCTGCAGCTTGAAGATGAGGGAGCACTGGGAGAGAAAGGCCAGGCAGGTCCCAGACTCTCCAGAGGAGGTAAGCGAGGTTCTCGGGACAGAGGGGAAGAAGCGCCGCTGGTGGCGGGGTTGCTGAGAATCTGGGGGATTACTGGTGTGGCTTGTATCGAATGCATGCTCATGGCCTTCTGCCAGGGAGTGGAGTCCCTGTAAATAGTTATAATACATTTAGAAGTCTATGGGAAAGTTTTCCAACCATAACACAGTGAGCTATGAGTTTTTCCAACTTGAGACCCTAGGGAGCATGAATGAATTGCCGAACCACAGCAACCTTGTACAGTACTTGTACAATTGGACAACAAAACAAATATGGCTGAGCTTGCTTTATGCAGGGTGCATCGTTATGCACCTGTCATTCAAAAGTTATTTGCTAAGTGTATGTCATCACTATGTTGGTAAGTTATTAACTACTTTCAGTCACAAATTTTGAATGAAACGTCTAGGTAGCCTAGCCAGCCAGTGCATTTGTGGCACACGTTATATATCAGTGGCAGATGCTGGCTTGGGTCTCTGAGCTTATTTATCTCAAATGTAGAGCACACATTTGTTTACATCTCTGTTTGTGAGCATTTCTCCTTTGCCAAGATAATCCATCCACCTGACAGGTGTGGCATATCAATAAACGGATTAAACAGCATGATCATGACACAGGTGCACCTTGTGCTGGGGACAATAAAAGGCCTCTCTAAAATGTGCAGTTTTTTCACACAACACAATGCCTCAGATGTATCAAGTTTTGAGGGAGTATGCAATTGGTATGCTGACTGCATTTGTCATTATGGGGTTTTATTTATTTTTTTATAATCCATTTTAGAATAAGGCGTAACGTAACATAACAAAATGTGGAAAAATTCAAGGTGTCTGAGTCCTTAAAATCTATTGCTGGTATATCTTTGTTACATTTTGAATAGATAAAAAAATATAAATATATGTATTTAACATTTATTTAACTAGGCAAGTCAGTTAAGAACAAATTCTTATTTACAATGACGGCCTACCCCGGCCAAACCCGGTCGACGCTGGGCCAATTGTGCGCCGCCCTATGGGACTCCATAATCACGTAGAGTAGAACAAAGCTGCTAATGAAAGAAAAATTAAGAACCAGGCAGATTCTTTTGCTTTTTCAAGTCTTGGAAAGCACGTAGGCTACAACTGTCCACAATTTCAGAGAGAGTATGAATTCCCCTCTCACTCCAAGCTGGGAAATATATTTGCTGGTCACCCAAGAGGAGACTGTGATTATTAAACAATGTAAAATGGGAGTGATGATTAATAATATACAGTATTTGCAATGGCTCCCCATTTAACACCATATTGTAAGCATTTGCGTCATGCCAGGGCCAAAGGTAAGTTTGGCTTTTTTGACATAGATCATGGAGCCTGTACGATTAGTGAAGGTGCTGGAGGCAAAATACAAAGCTGAAAAAGCGTGGCAAAGTTTCTGCACACTTCCAATCAGATGCAAATGTATTTTAATAGTAACTGAGCTTTTGGCCCGTCAACCTTCATCAGAGCCCAACACAGTAAAGACTAGGAGTGAGGGAAAGAGTGTCTCCTTCAACTACAGAGTTGTCAGCCAATGTAAGGCTTACATATTCTACTGGTACCAGAGGAGAGAGGTGAAAGAGACATGACAGAAAATGGACGCTGTTTCTTATAACTATCCAGTTGTCTCAGATCTGCAAGGAGGAGTAAAAGAGGGCCAACCTATTGGAAAGAATTGTCTTGTTTCCTACCCCATTATAGTGATAATTTACATCATACATTTTCATTATTATCTTCACATAAATTAACATACGTTTTGTTGTTGTTGACAGCAGTAAGCCTAAGCTTTTTTGAAAAGTGATTTTATACAAGGTAGAAACCTAATATTCCACAAATAATTTTGTAATTTAAATAACAGGTATTTGTATCAACATTTTAGCATTTTATAATAAACACGGTTTTACAGTGTTACATATTAGTTTCAATGGCACAACGTGTGCTTCAGAAGTAGCTAATATAGGCTCAAACGATTTTAAAAAATCTTCATTTCTGGCACTCCTAATGTTTGTGTTGTGCTCCTAACTTTTTTAAGTTGGAAGCACCAGTGCAACCAATGAAAAAACGTAATTTAAAACTTTGTCAGTAGAGGCCTCCCGAGTGCCGCAGCGGTCTAAGTCACTGCATCGCAGTGCTAGCTGCGTTACTACAGATCCTGGTTCGATACCAGGCTGTGTCGCAGCCGGCCGCGACCGGGAGACCCATGAGGCGATGCACAATTAGCTCAGCATCATCCTGGTTAGGGGAGGGTTTAGCCTGCCGGGATGTCCTTGTCCCATCGCACTCTAGTGACTCCTGTGGCAGGCCTAGGCTCATGCACGCTGACAAGGTTGCCAGGTGTACGGCGTTTCTCTGAGACATTGGTGTGGCTGGCTTCCGGGTTAAGCGTGCATTGTGTCAAGAAGCAGTGTGGCGGGGTTGTGTTTTTATAATAATAATAAAAAATATAAAAACATTATAATAATACTTTGGCAGTAGGCTTCATGTTCCAACTCATTCTATGTGTGTATATATATATATTTTAGCTCAAGAGGTATGCTTAGATATGCATAAAAATATACATATTTTTGTGCATACTGTAGAATTAAATATGTTTTGAATGTGCCCCCTCATATTTGAACCCCCTATGATATTTGGGGTGCATGATGCCGCTGAACCTTTGTATTGTTAACACAAGCTGATCCAAAACACAGTGAAGACTACTTTTTGACAAGGGAATTTTCACTGTGTATGGTTATGTATTTGGCTCTGGTACGAGACTTTATGTGACAGGTAAGAGATCCATTCCTCGGGTTTTCGAGCAGAAAAAAAAACTAAGCAGTAGTCATTAATAATTCATAATTAATCTATGTCTAATCAGTCCAAAATAATTGACAAAACTTCCTGCAGTTTTGCTCCAAATATGCACGCACTATTTACGATCAACCCATGTTAAAAAAATCTCTATATTATTAATTTGAACGTGTGTTATTAACCTGTATAATTGATTATTCAGATTTTCAAGGAAGCCATACGCACAATTTGCAGTATATTGCGTGTCCTTTATCATATAGATATACACCCTCAGTTAAATGTGTGATATAAATGTAAAGTAGTCTGATATAGGGCCAGAATGTCGAATTGTTTACTGAGCTAAGAATCTTATGATTAAAATAATATTGAACGTTATAATTGACTTTATATTACGAAATTGGATATTCCATAAAGGATAGTTGTTATGACAAAATAGACGAGTTGGTACATGGAAATTATTGATGTATGTAATTAATTGTTTACTTGAATATAGGCAGTAAAGCTGGATATAAAACAAATGGTGTGGGACATCACGATTAATCTTGACACCATAATACATCTGAAGTCTGAAAACGTGTGTGTGTGACGGTCCTTTCAAGAAGACTGTAAATGTTATTGTTTCTCTTGAAAATCAGACAATCACGTACGTAAACCCAAAGTGACGGTCTACCCAGCGTCCAACCCTGAGTCGAATGGGAAGACCACACTGCTATGTCTGGCTAGAGACATGTTTCCAGACTTGGTCAAGATCTCATGGAAGATGGAGGATGAATACGGCCAAACAGTGGAGGTGTCCAAAGCAGAGACGGAACAGCTGGAGCAGAGGGAGGAAGGACGGACGACCAGTATGATCACCATTGATCAAGAGAATGCGTGCAAGAACAAATACAGATGTTATGTGGAGCATGAAGGGGACACTCACGATGTTGACATGCTAAAAGGTAAAGCCAGTCATCGAAATAGTTTTACATTCGTGTGTATTGTTTTGTATACATCGTTATTCATGTATATTTATTAATGTAATATATTTATATGAGTCGGCTATCATGTAGGCTATTCAACCATGTAAAAAGTGCATACGTGCCAGGCATACGTGACATATTCAGTCGCTTTTGGGCCCCTCAGTCGTGTTCTCAACTTACTGTTGAGAGTTAGAATAGTAGAATACACAAGGCGTAAATTCGAAATGAGCATGTGCATCAGCAGTGTTTAGCTTGTTTTGTCAGTCATTGACAGGCATTTAACTGGCCATGTCAGCAAACCATTTTTGGATTGGTAAATTATACCCTTTACAGGCAGACTTTACGGCGTGTTGCCCGTATAAAAAAAAATCTGGAAATGTTTTTTAGAGACCAATTCATGCAGTCCTATTTTTACCACATTCTGGGATAAGCCTTTTATATCTCTCAGCAAGTTTAGGAGTGGGACTAGACCTGTGCAGATGTGGGTGGACATCAATCTTAATAATATACACCATCACAAAGAAATCCATTATTAATTCGTTTTAGGTAGGTCCTAAGAAACATGAGACACATTTAGAAAAAATCTCAAAATAATAGAATGGCATATTTAGAGTTTAATTTGGCTACTGGTCTGTGCAGCCTATATGCGCTGTCATATATAAAAGTGATATTTTGAAGACAAGCCCATGCTATTTTTTAATCCACCTTTCATCTCTTTTCTACCCTCACTCCGCTTTGTTAGGGAGCAGGTGTAGGGTCTTACATTGAGAGTATCTTCATCATGATACCGATACAAAAAAAATCGCAATCTAATGTCAAAAGCATGTGAGTCTCATGTTCATATTTCGCGGGCTTTGGGAGTTGACTTTTGGCGATCGAGCAAAAAATAATACACTTAACATAGGCTACATTTTTGCAAACTAAATGTTTCTGAACAGTGTTAGATGAGCATGTGAATAGATGAGCTATAAGTTATATTTTACCATGGTACCTCCGCTTACCATGGTACTGCCATTAGGCCTATACCTAAATAGTACCATGGTATTGCATCATTTATACCATGGTATAGATCTGAACAATGGTTTTAACTTTGAAGTATGATGGTACTGCGATGCACCAAAATAATACTATGGTATTGCCTCATTTATACTATGGTATAGATGTGGATCATGGAAATACCATTGGTTTTATACTGCATTATACATTCTACCATGGTAACACACAATCAGGATAAATGGTGCCAAAAATTATCATATGGTACCATATTTATTAATTGAAAATGTATTTTATCTTAATGAGAAAAACCTGTATAAATAAAGGATACATAAACATTTTAAAAAGTGTGTGTGTTACCATAGCACAGTGGCAGTATAATGCATTAAATAAATAAACACCACAAGGTCAAAAGAGATTGCTTGGTATTATATTGATTAATTTATATACCAGTATGGGCAAGTTTCTCATCAAATCAGAGGCAGGATGCTATTGTTGGTCCTAGTTTGTCTGTAACATCAATGAAAAAGGGGTAATACATTCTGTATTAATAGTACCGTTTTAATTTCAGGTTGGCAACACAGGGAACCCAAACATGAGCAAAAAACTGTACGATTGATAAAGATACTTAAGTAGCTTAATCTTTGGCATTTTGTAATCATTTAGAGTATTTATAGTCAAGGGTGTTGTGGTTGTTTCGCCCCGCAGATTGAGCCGCTCGCTCTAGTGGTTGCCTCACGCGCTCTCACTCTACAGTGGCTCTCGCGCTAGCATCCTAATAGTCAGTAAGTCAGTTGCAGTGTTGCCATGTTCTCAGTTCCCGCAAATTGGGCTATTTTGCTAATCATTTCGCGGGTGAAAATGTATTGGCCGCCGGTTGCCGGTTTTTGGCCTATTTCTAAGTTGCACCGCGGCCACGGTGGCATTTCTCTTTAAAAAGATTGTAACGACCCTGGGTTTATAAACGCGGATATCGACTCTGCCGCTTGAGCATGCTTTTGGGGCACAGTCGATAGCGGTATCAAGCTAAGTGCGTCTCAGGGGCTGCCCGAGTGTACATTTGAAATGGAAGTTTTGGAACTCCCTCGCGTGGTTCTTTTTATGGGGAAATGTCTTCAATGAAACTGACATTAGGCGAAATGTGGAGAATTATACATTTGCCTCTGTTGGCCATCAAGTAGCCTATGAATGTATAAACCATTGTAGGCTACCATTTGATACAATTCATATGTTGAAATGACGATATCACTGGAGTCATTGCAAATCAATTCGTGCCACTTGTGTAGCCTACCTGGAGCTCGTAAACCAATTTAATAAATAGCCTATGACTTCAGTTTGTTGTTGTAGCCTTGTGTTATTTTGAACGCATTAGATAGACGGTAACACTAGTCAGATTAGGCTACAGGTAAAAAAAAATAATAAAAAAAAAATAGTTTTTTAAAAATAAAAAATAAACACTGACTGTTGTTGACAAGCATATTCAGTTCATATACATATTATTCATATTTAATTCAGTGATTGAAATTATGACCCCCCCCCCATCCTCACTCAGTAGCTTATTCCAGCATGCTACTGGGAAACACAAGCACTTCTTATTGCGAAATCGCCTTGCTATTCATTAATAAATTAGTCTGTTAATTTGAACTAAGCAAGCTTGTGAAAGCTATGTGAAAAGAGATGTAGGCCTATCAGTAGCTTATGCCTATTGAAATGACAAGTCAATCTCGCAATTGGGCCCTTTATAACGGTTTGTAGTCGTATGGCACATAATAACAGCACAATTGCCGTTTTTTATTTTTTTTATTTTATCCCCTTTTCTCCCCAATTTCCGTGGTATCCAATCACTAGTAATTACTATCTTGTCTCATCGCTACAACTCCCGTACGGGCTCGGGAGAGACGAAGGTCGAAAGCCATGCGTCCTCCGAAATACAACCCAACCAAGCCGCACTGCTTCTTAATACAGCGCGCCTCCAACCCGGAAGCCAGCCGCACCAATGTGTCGGAGGAAACACCATGCACCTGGCCCCCTTGGTTAGCGAGCACTGCGCCCGGCCCGCCACAGGAGTCGCTGGAGCGCGGCCAAACCCTCCCTAACCCGGAAGACGCTAGGCCAATTGTGCGTCACCCCACGGACCTCCCGGTCGCGGCCGGCTGTGACAGAGCCTGGGCGCGAACCCAGAGACTCTGGTGGCGCAGCTAGTACTGCGATGCAGTGCCCTAGACCACTGCACCACCCGGGAAGCCCCACAATTGCCGTTTTTTTATGTTCATCCAAATGTTTCTTGCTCAGAGACTTCGAGATCCTCTGTCCAACTTTCATCACTCAAACTCTTCTGTCAGATTTATCTATAAACCTGGTTCAGCCCTGAATGCTGATTTGTCATATACCACAGGTATGACAAAACATTACTTTTTACTGTTCCAATTACAGTTTTAACCACTTGAAAATAGCTTTAAGCCACACTGGAGGTTTGTGGAATATGACCAATATACCACGGCTAATGGCTATATCCAGGCAGTCCACGTTGCGTCATGGTTAAGAACATTCCTTAGCCGTGGCATATACCATACCCCTTGATCCTTATGCCGTAATCAATTAATTTGAATGTGGCAAGAGAAAGATAATTTACCTTTATTAAACTCGCCAGATAATTTTCTGTCAATAGATGTCGATTTAACTCGTTTGACTGCTATGACTAAGCAATGTCATAGCTTGCAATAATAATTATTTTGAGGAAACACGAAATTTGCTTCTAACGTTATTATGATATTCCTTAATTGGCTCAATAACGTTATGGAAAAAGGGACTATTATATAGATATGGCAACTCCTCTCTTGTTGTGAAAGAAAAATGGGGATAGTTTTCAGGCCTTTTGGGCAGGTTTTGATTCGTCATTGGGCTAGAAATTTTTTGATTGACCTGGCTTGAATTTGTAGTGTTTTCATGCGCGTGGATGAGAACTCGTTCTTTGTTGTTTATCTCCGGTAAAGACAATAATGATTCTCCGTCTTAAATTTTATAGTTTATTTACGTATTAGTGTACCTGAGGTTTGATTATAAACGTTGTTTGACTTGTTTGGAGAAGTTTGTTGGTAACGTTTGGGATTCATTTTGAAGGAGGGAAGCCGGTGGATTATTGAATGAAGCGCGCCAGCTAAACTGAGTTTTTGGGGACATAATGAAGGACTTTATCGAACAAAAGGACCATTTGTGTTGTAGCTGGTACCTTTTGGAGTGCCAACAGAAGAAGATCTTCAAAGGTAAGGCATTTATTATATCGCTATTTCTGACTTTCGTGGCGCACCTGCCTGGTTGAAAAATGTGGTTTTGTATGAGGGGCGCTGTCCTCAGATAATTGTATGGTGTGCTTTCACCTTAAATCCTTTTTTAAATCGGACACAGCGGCTGGATTAACAATAAGTTAAGCTTTATTTTGAGGTATGACACTTGTATTTTCATGAATGTTAAATATTTATATTTCTGTCATTTGAATTTCGCGCTCTGCAATTTCACTGGAAGTTGTCGAGATGGGACGCTACCGTCCCACCTGCCCGTAATAAGTTAATTATTTATTTACTAACTATCTAAATAATCACAGAAATACTTCAAACAAACAGTAGATATTGGTTACTAGCAATGATACAAAGAAAAGGTCCCTAGTAGATGAAGCCGATATGACGGCTTGATAGACAAAGGAAAGGGGTGGTGACAGAGAGCAGAAAATACTAAATTGATTCACTACACACAGTGGATAATTATACTAATTGAAATGCTAATCCTTTGCACATGAACAGCCGCTCATTCAAGAATAATTGCAATATATACAGTGGGGAGAACAAGTATTTGATACACTGCCGATTTTGCAGGTTTTCCTACTTACAAAGCATGTAGAGGTCTGTAATTTTTATCATAGGTACACTTCAACTGTGAGAGACGGAATTCTAAAACAAAAATCCAGAAAATCACATTGTATGATTTTTAAGTAATTCATTTGCATTTTATTGCATGACATAAGTATTTGATCACCTACCAACCAGTAAGAATTCCGGCTCTCACAGCCCTGTTCGTTTTTCTTTAAGAAGCCTCCTGTTCTCCACTCATTACCTGTATTAACTGCACCTGTTTGAACTCGTTACCTGTATAAAAGACACCTGTCCACACACTCAATCAAACAGACTCCAACCTTCTCCACAATGGCCAAGACCAGAGAGCTGTGTAAGGACATCAGGGATCAATTGTAGACCTGCAACAGGCTGGGATGGGCTACAGGACAATAGGCAAGCAGCTTGGTGAGAAGGCAACAACTGTTGGCGCAATTATTAGAAAATGGAAGAAGTTCAAGATGACGGTCAATCACCCTCGGTCTGGGGCTCCATGCAAGATCTCACCTCGTGGGGCATCAATGATCATGAGGAAGGTGAGGGATCAGCCCAGAACTACACGGAGGACCTGGTCAATGACCTGAAGAGAGCTGGGACCACAGTCTCAAAGAAAACCAATAGTAACACACTACGCGTCATGGATTAAAATCCTGCAGTGCACGCAAGGTCCTCTGCTCAAGCCAGCGCATGTCAGGACCGTCTGAAGTTTGCCAATGACCATCTGGATTATCCAGAGGAGGAATGGGAGAAGGTCATGTGGTCTGATGAGACAAAATAGAGTTTTTTGGTCTAAACTCCACTCGCCGTGTTTGGAGGAGAAGAAGGATGAGTACAACCCACAAGAACACCATCCCAACCGTGAAGCATGGAGGTGGAAACATCATTCTTGGGGATGCTTTTCTGCAAAGGGGACAGGACGACTGCACCGTATTGAGGGGAGGATGGATGGGGCCATGTATCGCGGATCTTGGCCAACAACTCTCTCCCTAAGTAAGAGCATTGAAGATGGGTCATGGCTGGGTCTTCCAGAATGACAACGACCCGAACACACAGCCAGGGCAACTAAGGAGTGGCTCCGTAAGAAGCATCTCAAGGTCCTGGAGTGGCCTAGCCAGTCTCCAGACCTGAACCCAATAGAAAATCTTTGGAGGGAGCTGAAAGTCCGTATTGCCCAGCGACAGCCCCGAAACCTGAAGGATCTGGAGAAGGTCTGTATGGAGGAGGAGTGGGCCAAAATCCCTGCTGCAGTGTGTACAAACTGGTCAAGAACTACAGGAAACGTATGATCTCTGTAATTGCAAACAAAGGTTTCTGTACCAAATATTAAGTTCTGCTTTTCTGATGTATCAAATACTTATGTCATGCAATAAAATGCTAATTAATTACTTAAAAATCATACAATGTGATTTTCTGGATTTTTGTTTTGATTCCGTCTCTCACAGTTTGAAGTGTACCTATGATAAAAATTACAGACCTCTACATGCTTTGTAAGTAGGAAAACCTGCAAAATCGGCAGTGTATCAAATACTTGTTCTCCCCACTGTATATTTACGCCCGTATGTCGTTGTTGTCTCGCCGTTGAGAGTTCGTCTGAGTCTCTGGTTAACTTCCCCAGAAGTCACAATGTCTTTCGTGGTTATAGGTGGATAGAATCGATACTTCAGAGTACCATTCAGAAATGTTCTCATAGAATAGATGCTTTGGCGGGTGTCAGTATTCTCGTACTAGGTTTACGTCATTTCTAGCTGCAGACTAGTAATTTGTGTTATCTAGAATTTGCTCCTTCTTCTGCAGTGATCGATAGTCTCAGATTTTAACCATTTCTAGCCCTGTAGCCAAAGCTACAGGTGTATGGTCTCTGTGGACTATAGAATTGTAGCCATTCCAACGTGGGGACTCTGTCCCGGTGTTCTCTGACTTCTTAACCATTCGAGACGTCCGGCTTACCGTGGATCTCTTTGGCATGAAATGTAAATTTCGTCACGGGTGGTTTTATACTCTGGAGTAGAAAAGGGCGGTTCCATAACGCCAACATAATGTCTACGCTCACGTGGGCGTGGCCACTGACAAGTTAATCTTTATATGAAAATCCATAGTCTCATTTAGAAGGAAAACATCACATTACATCTTAGTTTCATGTTTAATCACATATGTTTCACAATATCTAGATGTAAACCTGACAGCTGGGAAATGTACACTTTATTAAGAGATATGTGTTTCCTGTCCTTCATGAGATCACCAAATGAAACACACTCGACTTGACTGTCCCTTAAGTGTCCACGGACCATTCCCACATTCTCAAAAGTATAAATAATATTTAGTTTTCCCATTTTGGGGATTAGGAGTTTTGAACTAAGAGAAGCTCTTTGTTCTGGTAGACTTTCACCCTCAATACTGCATGGCAGTTTCTACCAGGTATTTATGACCTGTCGTAAAGTCATAAAGCTGTGGAGAGAGAGAGAGGGGGGAGGCAATAATCCTCCCCCCAGGGCACATCATGACAGTCCCCCTCTGGTGGGTTGAATCTTGTGATTATCCTGCAAGTTGCAAACCAACATAAAAACAATGACCACATGATGTCCATGTTGTGGATCATTGTTGCGGTCCCCCTCTGGTGGTTGACCTTGTTGAGCTCTCTGAAAGCGGAGCAGTCCACCACAAGAATAGGCAGTGGATGTCCGGTTGGTGATTGCAGTTGCGGTCCCCCTTTAGTGGTTTACCTTGGTAGGTTTCCTGGAAGCCGCAAAGTACCACAGGAATGGCCAGGGGATGTCCGGTTGGTGATCCCTGTTGTAGTCCCCCTCTGGTGGTCGATCCGGGTAGGATTTCTGCAAATGGAACAGGCCGACACAAGGATAGGCAGTGGGTGTCTGGATTGGGATTGCTGTTCCGGACCCATCGTCTGGTCGTCCAGACTGGAAGATCTGGGCAGTAACTTAGGCAGATGTTAACAACGCACACACACTCATGAAATATATAATTCAATATCTTCCCAAATAAGTGGCGTTGTTGCCCTAAGTGATGGTTGTATGGGGCTTTGGTTATGGCTCTATCACTTCCTAAGTGTCAAAGGAACTGAAACGAAATTAAATGAAAGCATAAACAAAAGATAACCATATTTTGTATATCACACCAAAGTCATCTAATTGAACTGTAATCTATATACGTCTAAGGTCCTGGCAAAGTGACCCTATAATGGCATTGTCTAGTGTCATATCTAGGGTTCCTAATTTGCGGTGTGTTGCTTAGTGCACTATCCCAAGTTGATAACTGCATGATTAGTCTACAGCTTGAAGGCACCAGCTTTGGGCAGTCTACAGGGATCACCTATGGACCTCAGTGGAGAAACTGGTGAGTACTGTAGCTGTCGAAAAGGCCTAAGAGTAAATGTTCAACTTCACTAAGGCTGGTATTTCGTTCAACCCCTTAAGTGATTCGAGTATAAATCCTCATTAAAAGTTCCGTTGTTCGCGTGCGTATAAGCGTACATGCCAAGGGAAAGAACCAAGTATCCTGTTAGGTTGCAACCTGTTCAGATTGAGTCTGACGTCATCAGATAATTTCCAGGTCGTTGCCTGGAGGTCAGTAAGAATTGATGTCGACCTCCAAACGTGTTAAGGGGACCTGTAGTAGGTTTACTACACGTCAATGTGTCTTACACCATTGTAGCGGTGATAGGTATGAAGGAGTCTATTTCATAGCAATGTTATCCATGGAGGAGCTAACCTCATGACGGAAGTACTCTCTAAGCACTGAACCAGTCATACGCGGTGTGATCATGGTTCATGACTTCTAATAACTTTTCTCCTGAACGGAGGGTTCTATTTATTAGTGGCATGTGTGTTGATCATCAGAAGAGTGTTCTGGAGATTCCCTTACACATATTGCAATCTGAGTGACTACTAACTCCTCTGTGACTATTATCAATAGCAATTTGACTTGTGAGGTTTCTAATCCTCTTACTGATTGTTGCTGGAATGACTATGGTAGCATTGGTACTGGTACTCAAAGGGACCAGTTATCCTACCGATTTATTCTGAAATATTATCCTACCGGAACACATGATTAGAGCATTCTACTAGTTGAACCTACACATGGCAAGGCATGATTATTTTTGCCATTTGTTTTGGAGGTGGAAGTCTGGACTTCTTTTACGACCAGTGTGGTACACCTCAGTAATATCTTAGATGTGTTCTAAGATTATCCTCGTCTAGGGGCCTGTCTGCTCCTCAATGTTCTCATAGGGGAGTTTACAACTAGATGTGTTTTCTGCTCTGGCGGCTTCGTACGGTGTTGCACGTAGTCTCGACCGCCCCACCGGCCTCGATGAGGCTCATCACGGGTCTGGGCCCTACCAGAGGTTGGTGTTGGTATCCGAGGCACAAACGAAAAGGTCGGACCCTATGAATGAGTTGTCAGCGGCCGCGTTGTTATGAGAATGGCTGTAACCTTTCAACCAAATCTCCTGGTGTTTGTGCTTCAAAATGCTCAGTGGCTGTTAAGGCCTGTCAGTCACCACAGTGTCCGCGTGTGGCAACCTCTTCAGTACCTGCGAACTGAGATGAGGATATCTGTCTGTGATATCGCAAAGTGTTTCACCAGTGGGAGTCATCGAGTCAGTTGCTAGACTGACGCCATTAGTGTCATTGCAAGGGGTGACAGTCCCCCACAAAGTGGAAGATGTATCGTCGGAAGCAGAGTACACTCTGCTCATGTATGTTTTTCTTGCTGAGACAGCCGGAGTGCTTGCGGAAGTGTCCGAAGAGAAAGAGAAGTTAATCTCAACTACAGTATTGCACGACTTCAAGGAGGAGGGAAATTGCTCATTCAGAGACTGCTGGCTCGTAATCCTAAAAATAATGGTCAATCAGGTTTGCTGTTGGAATGTGTTGAGATATCGTAATATGTCCTTGGATCGGATTCTGCTCCAAGAGGTTTTGAAACTTATTTTTCCCAAGGGTTGCTTTTGACAGATACCCTTCGTGGATGATTGCGTTGCAGCTAGTGTTAGGAGAAGACAGTGTGGTCAGTGGAGAAGGCACTGAGACCTGTGACCATACATGGTTGGTTCTCCAATCCATCAGTGGGAGTTGCAGGGGTTCACATTCGAGGCTGGTAACATACACAGGGTGAACGAGCGATACGTCCTGGAAGTGTAGTTTCAGCATTACTCAATGTAAGAGGTGAGGTAGTCTGAGTGACCCCTCAAAGTGTAGTTTCGCGTCATTCCACTTTTAACTTCTTCTGGCTGCAAGCCCGACGTCGGTACACTTATGACAACAGCCAGCTCAAGTGCAGGGCGCGAAATTCAAAATATATCTTTTAGAAATATTTAACTTTCACACATTAACAAGTCCAATACTGTCAGGACCCGGTGCGAGAAACAGTCACTAATAATCGTCAGAACCCAGAAGATGAGGCAGACACAGCAGTACTAGAGATGGTGGTTTAATTAAAGAACAAAATCTTCAGGCAAAGAAACTAAATCCACAATGTCCAAAAATAAAGCCAAGAGGCACAAAATGGAAATCCTCCAAAATACAAAAGAAACTCCACAAAGTGGTAAAAACAGCAGGGAAAAACAAACCTCAAAAGACTACTCAAATAATACACAAGAACTAAACCAGAGAACCTCTGGAAAATCCAACAAGAGAAATATGTTCACAACAAGGCTGGGGCTGGGTGCTAACATACAAACACTGAGCAAGGAACTGAGGAACACACAGGGTTTAAATACTAACAAGGGAATGACCTACAGGTGCAAACAATAATTATTGCAAGAAAAACAAAAGGTACAAAAAAGGTGCAATGGGGACATCTAGTGACCAAAACCCGAACAGTCTTGGCCAAAACCTGACAAATACAGCATTTGAAAGATAAACATCTTGTGAATCCAGCCAACATGTCTGATTTTTAAAATGTTTTACAGCGAAAACACCACGTATATTTATGTTAGCTCACCACCGAATACAAAAAAGGACAGACATTTTTCACAGCACAGGTAGCATGCACAAAACCAACCTAACTAACCAAGAACCAACCAAACTAACCAAGAAACAACTTCATCAGATGACAGTCTTATAACATGTTATTCAATAAATCTATGTTTTGTTCGAAAAATGTGCATATTTGAGCTATAAATCAGTTTTACATTGCAACTACCATCACAGCTACCGTCAGAAATAGCACCGAAGCAGCCAGAGTAATTACAGACACCAACGTCAAATACCTAAATACTCATAAAACATTTCTGAAAAATACATGGTGTATAGCAAATGAAAGACAGGCATCTTGTGATTCCAGCCAATATTTCCGATTTCTTAAGTGTTTTACAGCGAAAACACAATATAGCATTATATTAGCTTACCACAATAGCCAGAAACACAAGCCATTTACCAGCAGCAAAAGTTAGCGATCGTAACAAACCAGCAAAATATATATAATTTTTGACTAACCTTGATAAGCTTCATCAGATGACAGTCCTATAACATCAGGTTATACATACACTTATGTTTTGTTCGAAAATGTGCATATTTAGAGCTGAAATCAGTGGTTATACATTGTGGTAACGTAGCATCTTTTTCCCACAACGTCCGGATATTTTTCTGACACTCACATATTCTGACCAAATAAGTATTCATAAACATTACAAAAAAATACATGTGTATAGGAAATGATAGATACACTAGTTCTTAATACAATCGCCGTGTTAGAATTCTAGAAATAACTTCATTACGACATCCAGCTTAGTTATAGCGAGAGAGTGCCCAAAATCTGGGCGCAAACTACTAGTACAACATGTTCGACAGATATATGAAATAGCATCATAAACTGGGTCCTACTTTTGATGATCTTCCATCAGAATGATGTACAAGGGGTCCTTTGTCCAGAACAATCGTTGTTTGGATTTAGAATGTCCTCTTCTCCAGTCAATTAGCACGGAAAGCTAGCAAAGTGGCGCGAAGCTCTCCTTCCTGAACATACGCAGACAAAGCAACACGCCTAACGTCCCGAAAAAATTTCAATAATCTAATTAAACTATATTGAAAAAACATACTTTACGATMATATTMTCACATGTATCAAATAAAATCAYAGCCGGAGATATTAGTCGTCTATAACGACAGCTTTACAGAAGGCAATACCAGGTCCCTTCTCGCGCGTTCCAGGAAACAGGAAATTGGGGTCACGTCATGCCAAGAGCTTTTATTCGACCCCAGATGAAGTTATKCACTCKATTTCTTCTCTCACTSCCTGTRGACATCTAGTGGAAGYRGTATGAAGTGCATGTATACTYWTAWATATSAAYGYCATTTATAGGCAGGCCCTAGAACAGAGCATCGATTTCAGATTTTCCACTTCCTGTCAGGAAGTTTGCTGCAAAATGAGTTCTGTTTTACTCACAGATATAATTCAAACGGTTTTAGAAACTAGAGAGTGTTTTCTATCCAATAGTAATAATAATATGCATATTGTACGAGCAAGAATTGAGTACGAGGCCGTTTGAAATGGGCACCTTTATCCAAGTTACTCAATACTGCCCCTGCAGCCATAAGAAGTTAACCAATGTTTAGTTGGCTTCAAAGCCCTTTTGAGATCATTGAACAATGTTTGAGAGATGAGCGATATTTTCGCAGCTGACTCAATTAGCGCATGACAAGATAAGCAGACCTTCAGGACTGTTTCCAGGTATGGCCGTTTCGTGTCGTGATTAGTGGAAATATTGCCCACAAAGTGGAGTGGTCGTTCGCAATGACGTGATGTGTCGAGGTGAAAACAGATCGACTTATGATTTTGAGTGGGCTTTGTTTTAGCAAAGCTTTTGACCTTTTCCTCGCAAACTTTGTATCAGAGTCTATAGACAAAGCCTGTGGGCTTGTTTCTTTATCAAGCAGGCCCTGGATAGGGTCTGGAGTGAGAGTGGGAGAAATTAGATTTTTAAGGGTGCTAAGGGTGTTAATTCCTGCGGACCTGGTATCCGGCAATTCCCTGTCTAGTCCTTGTGACTTATCTTTTACCCTTTTCTCAAATTATTCTCTCTTTCTAGAGAACATTGGTCAACGTTTTGATTGTCCTTTAACCCTTTGTTACCCTTGTGCTCTGACACTTTTTGTGGGTTGGGTGCAGGAACATAGCGAACAGGTCGATTGTAGAGCGGTAGTCGTTTTGATGGCGATGTACTTTACTGTTATTTCGACCGCAGAGGTTATTGTATTCGTGGTTTCATGGTAGAAACCGTTGTTGTGTGTCATCTCTCAACGCTCCAATACCTGATAATGCACCCTCTAACTGTAGTGAGTCCTCCTGGTCAAACTTCAAAACCAAGTTGTCAAGGCTCTTAGCGTTGCGAGCTTTTGATGCCTCAAAAGCTGTATTTGCAAGCTCTCTGAGTTGTAAGATAGGCAAGCCAACGTGGGCTGTAGGGCCCAAGTAGGTAATGGTGGGATACATGTTCGACAGAAACATTTGTCTGAATGGTAAAAGCTCTTCCATTCCTCTTTCAGTGAGTAGGCCAAAGTAAGCTGAACAAAGCCTATGATAGTAAGCTTGTGGGTGTGTGAGCTATCGTGTTTGTAAGTTGCAGAACCACTGAATTCTAATTTCAAAACTGTGGCAAGTTTAGCGTAGTCATTTAGCACGTGTTGCTGTTGTTGACGAATGAACCTCGTCACGTGTCTATTCGACGTTCACTTCAACAGGTAAACCCTGTCAGAATCCGTAGCGTTCCGATAGCCATCCAATGCGTCATCTGTCAGCTAGGAACGTCTCAGTATAGTTTGGCTGACCTGGAACGGGGTCAAAGGTGGGGAAATTCTTGACGAGTTTGTCAAGGTGTTCCGTGCCAAGCAGGCGGAAAGGGTTGGCTTCATCCTGTGGGGAAATTGGGGCCGAAAGGCCAAGTGGAGAAGCCAAACTTCGGCTTTGTTGGTGAAGAGGTGCCATATTACTCAGTGCCGAATGGCCAAGAGGAGAAGACTGAGGGACACATGAGGGAGGAAAAGTCTGAAACCATCTATCGTCTTCACTCCTTATAGTACCGGACTCCAGATGCTTGGTTGGGTAGTCACACTGTAGTGCATGACCATTCTGGAATTCCATCAGATTATACCTAAGGGTGATATTCTGCTGCATTGCAGAGTCAACTTTTTTATTTATTTTTACCTTTATTTAACCTGGCAAGTCAGTTAAGAACACTTTCTTATTTTCAGTGATGGCCTAGGAACAGTGGGTTAACTGCCTTGTTCAGGGGCAGAATGACAGATTTGTACCTTGTCAGCTCGGGGATTTGAACTTGCAACCTTTCGGTTACTAGCCCAAAGCTCTAACCACTAGGCTACCCTGCCACCCTTGAGCACTTAGAGTACTGATTTTGGACACGTGAGTGTCGCACTTTCTACTTTTGGTCTCATACTTATCTGTCATGGTTTGCAGATAGAGGTCTTGAGTACTGAGCGAGAGATTCAGTGATGATATTTCCTCCGCTTGCTTATAAATCAATATCTTCATCACATGAGTTCTCTCATCATTCATTTGGTCAGCAACTTCAATAAGTTTTGCTGACCTGTCATCCAACCTAGTCATTCTGTTCATTAATAACTGATCGTCTTTGGTCTGCAGCCTTTTGAGTAGAACATTGTTACTTTGAGTAACGTTCAACAAAACTGCATGCATGTTATCAAGCTGCTCGCTCCAGTTTGTAGATAACTCGTCAGATTTATCTAGTTTGGCGTGGACATCGTCGTATTTAATTTTGGCTAAATCGAGTTGTTCCTGTAGAAGGCGATTTTGTTAAAGAGTTTCTGCTCGTTCGTCTTCATAAGTTTTTGCAATTACATTTAATTGTTCTGTTTTCAAACGCAGTTCCATAGCTAGCTAAATGTATCCCTTTTCTGCATTTGTCATCAGGTTCCCAGTTCTCTCCACCTGTCCCTTTATGTCTACCATTTCCTGCTTGTGTTTCAGCTGTGCGCTGCGGTATTGGACCGATGCCAGTCTCGGATGGCAAGACATCCGGGCTAAACTGTGCCCGAAGGATGATTTTGGAGAGTGTGTGTCGCGATTTCTACTGTTTTTCCGCTAGTGGCAAAGTTAGGGTTGGTATCGCTGCTGAGGTCAGAGATCAATCATCTTATGAGTGAGGGTTCACTAATTAGCGGGGGAGTGTGGACCACTTGCTCTGATAGCTTGCACATTATTAGAACATTTTAGAGGAGAAAGAAAATATAAATAAAGTTCCTATTTTTCCAAAGTTTGGTTTTGGAATACGTTGGAAGCTTCAAAGACAATTGTATTATATTTATAGATGTTACAGTACTGTATCAGTAATGTGGGAGTTGGACGTTAATGAATTTGCAAAAGCATATTTTTGGTTAATCAATGATAATGATTAATCATACCTTTTATATGCAACTGGTAATTCAACTTTAATTAACCTGAGAAGTTGGTTCATCTAGGTTATTATGGGAATGTTTAAAATGTCTAATTTAAATGGAAGAACCTGCAAATTTTACTTATTAACTAGGATAGGGGGCAGAGTTTTCACTTTGGGAAAAATAGCGTGCCCAATTTCAACTTCCTTCTACTCATCCCCAGAATATAAGATATGCATATTATTAGATTTGTATAGAAAACACTGAAGTTTCTAAAACTGTTTGAATCATATTTGTAAGTATAACAGAACTTATGTAGCAGGCAAAACCCAGAGGAATAACCATTAAAAAAACATTTTTTTTATAAGTCACTGTCTGTTCAATGAGCTTTCATTGGAAAGCCAGATTTCTAATCACGGTGTTCTCAGTTCCTACTGCTTCCACTGGATGTCACCAGTCTTAGAAAATAGGTTGAGGTTATTCATTTGTGCAATGAAGAAGAAGGCCATCAGGAAGTAGAGTAACGTCATGTGTACTGTTTGGGAGTTGCGCAAGACAAAAAAATGTAGCGTTTGTTTGTTGATCTCCTGTATTGAAAACAGATAGACCCGTCTTCAATTTGATCGATTATTAATGTTTACAAATACCTTAAGTTGTATTACAAAAGTACTTTGAAATGTTTTGGCAAAGTTTAGAGGTAATTTTTMAGATATTTTGTAGTGACTTTGCGCAAATTGGAAGCTGTTTTTTTCTGGATCAACGGCGCCAAATAAATGGACAATTTGGATATATATGGACGGAATTAATCGAACAAAAGGACCATTTGTGATGTTTATGGGACATATTGGAGTGCCAACAAAAGAATATCGTCAAAGGTAATGCATGTTTTATATTTTATATCTGCGTTTTGAGTAGCGCCGGCATGGTTGAAATATGCTACACTCTCTTTGTTGACATTGTGCTATCATCAGATAATAGCATCTTATGCTTTCGCCGAAAAGCCTTTTTGAAATCTGACATGTTGGCTGGATTCACAACGAGTGTAGTTGGCCAGGTGGGAAGCTACCGTCCCGCTATCCCAGAGAGGTTTAATAACTTTATATGTTCAAAATTGTGCACTCTCTTCAAACAATATCGTGGTATTATTTCATTGTAATAGCTACTGTAAATTGGACAGCGCAGTTAGATTAATAAGAATTTAAGCATTCTGCCAATACCAGAAATGTCTATGTCCTGGGAAATGTTCTTGTTAGTTACAACCTCATGCTAATCGCATTAGCCTATGTTAGCTCAACCGTCCCGCAATGGACCCACCAATCCTGAAGAAGTTTTTAAGAGTCTTCTATTGGTTTTGGAATTAATCCTCAATTATGCGCCCCAATATGTCAGACGTGCTTTTAAGTTATATACCCAGTAGGTCCCAATTTTTTTGAGGTCACTCTCTTTTCAATGGATTTTCATTGGGAATCCAGATTTCTAATTGACCTTCTTGCAGTTCCTACCGCTTCCACTGGATGTCAACAGTCTTTAGAAATTGATTGAGGGTTTTTCCTTTGTATAATGAAGAAGTAGCCCTGTTCAGAACGAGAGTCGAGTGAAGTGTACTTTTGTTTGAGGCGCTTAACCAGAAAGCATGCTACAGTTTGTTTTAATCCTGTATTGAACACAGATCATCCCGTCTTCAATTTTATCGATTATTTACGTAAAAAAATACCTAAAGTTGTATTACAAAAGTAGTTTGAAATGTTTTGGCAAAGTTTACAGGTAACCTTTGAGATATTTTGTAGCCACGTTTGAGCAAGTTGGAACCGGTGTTTTTCTGGATGAAACGCGCAGAATAAATGGACATTTTGGATATATATCGACGGAATTACAAAAGGACCATTTGTGATGTTTATGGGACATATTGGAGTGCCAACAACAGAAGCTCGTCAAAGGTAAGACATTAATTATATTTTTAGTTCTGCGTTTTGTGTCGCGCCTGCAGGGTTGAAATATGCTTATCTCTCTTTGTTTACAATGTTGCTATCCTCAGAAAATAGCATTGTTTGCTTTCGCCGAAAAGCCTATTTGAATTCTGACATGTTGGCTGGATTCACAACCAGTGTAGCTTTAATTTGGTATCTCTCATGTGTGATTTAATGAAAGTTTGATTTTTATAGTATTTTATTTGAATATGGCGCGCTGCATTTTGTCTGGCTTTGGCCAAGTGAGACAGCAGCGTCCCGCGTAAACTCAGATTTTTGGATATAAATATGAACTTACATGTATTGTGTAACATGAAGTCCCATGAATGTCATCTGATGAAGATCATCAAAGGTTAGTGATTCATTTTAACTCTATTTCAGCTTTTTGTTACTCCTCTCTTTGGCTGGAAAAATGGCTGTGTTTTTCCGTGGCTATGTACTGACCTAACATAATCGCAAGGTGGCTTTCGCCGTAAATCCTTTTTGAAATCAGACATTTTGGCTGGATTAACGAGAAGTGTATCTTTAAAATGGTGTATGTTTGAGGAATTTTAATTATGAGATTTCTGTTGTTTTGAATTTGGCTCCCTGCAATTTCACTGGCTGTTGGTTAGGTGGGACGCTACCGTCCCACATATCCCAGAGAGGTTAACCATCCAAAAGACGAGGAGGTATGGAGAGGCAGCCTTTAGTTATTATGCCCCCAGTCGTTGGAATAGGCTGCGAGAGAACCTGAGGGGGGCTGATACTGTTGACATATTTAAAATAGATTTTAAATCACACCTTTTTAGCTTGGGGGTTGCTTTTTTAGTCGTTCAGTTTTTATTGTTATTCTTTTGTTTTTTATCCTCTTGTGTTTGTTGTGTAGTAAATATTTCCGTTTTTATTTTCATTGTTTGTATTCATTTTTTCCTGTGAAGCACATTTTGTTGCATTCCATGTCTGAAATGTGCTGTATAAATAAAGCTTGATTTGAAGAAGATGACCGCAAACAAAAACTAACTGAAAACATGACTTATTCAAGTAAATTCACTGGCTAAAATCTCGGCCTATATACTCTTTTCTTTTCCGCAGATCCCTTCTTCGTCATGTGCAGTCTGAACCTGGCCTCTCTGGTTTATACAGTGATGATAGTGAAGAGCATGGTGTACTGCTGTGGGCTCTCTCTCCTGCTGCACCACAGGAAGATGAGGAAGTGGACACAACACCTGTAGAGAGGATACCCCCCAGTATGGATAAAGATGTAGTAGGCTGGGAATAACATGGATTTTACATCCCATTGAGGTCTAACATCTCAATTGTTGGCCTATTGCCTTAATTTTCTAAACTTTATTTTTAAGATGCTAAAATATTGTAAGCCATAGATTTCCATGTCTTCCAATAACTTAAACTGACAATTATGACATTTTTTGCAGAACATTATGTAAATTGTGTTTCCCTGCTTAAAATAAAAATGAAGCCTAATATTACATTTTTTTATGACTGTGGGAGCTACCCATTGCAGACACTTGAATAAAGGTTAAGTTAAGGTTGTCTGAAAAATAATGAAAGCAAATCTTGAAGGTAGATCCTTACAATTAAAATGTAGACTATTTTATGAAAGATGCCCTTGAATATCTGTCATAGCTTAAATTATTTTGTACAAAATCTGTATTTGATTTATATAAAAATATTTTTCCTAAATATTATATTTACCAATACATTATTAAATATGTAGGCCCATGATTTAAATATCCAAATATCCTATGTCTCATTAGCCAATATAATATTTAGTAACTTGTTATGTGTGTAATGAAGTGTATTTTTCCCCCCAATAAATTAGTTAATTTTCTAACATATTTTATAAAATAAAACATTAACTCATTAACATGAGTAATAGAAAATCCATATTTTATATTTTCTTTGAAGAACAAAAAGTATTGCTTATTGAGCAGACAAATTGATCTGAGTGAAATTATTAATTGGTGTGTTTTTTTACATTAATACAATTTTGTTGTTGTTTACACCGATAGGTTTGTATGAAGAGTGACATTTTCCTTGCATAACACATTAATGATGTCCTTTCAGATGGGGTAGGGTTTAATAATTGCTGCCTTCATGAAAGAAATGTTACAACAAACATTACTCTGCAAAGTATTCTACATACTGTGATGTACAGTATTGGGCTGTTTTGTATGAGGAAATTGTCACCATAACAGAAAAAATAAAGGTTACTTAAAACCCCCAAAACATTGTATTTCTTTACTATAAGATCATCTATTCTTAATTGTGAAAATTGTATTTTATTATATCTCTTCAGAAGCGGAAACAATAAGATCATAAGATCCCCTTTTCTGTTTTCAATCTGTTTGCTTCCATCTGCATGTTAAGACGCAGATGTTGGTGGGAAAATGTGGTTAAAAACCTGTTTTTCACTTTTGGATGAATAGCGTGCCCAGAGTGAACTGCCTCCTACTCAGTCCCAGATGCTAATATGTGCATAGTATTAATCATCTTGGATAGGAAACACTCTGAAGTTTCTAAAACTGTTTGAATGATGTCTGTGAGTATAACAGAACTCATATGGCAGGTGAAAACCTGAGAAAAGTCCAACCAGGAAGTGGGAAATCTGAGGTTTGTAGTTTTTCAAAGCTTGGCCTACCGAATACACAGTGTCTATGGGGTCAAGTTGCACTTCCTAAGGCTTCCACTAGATGTCAACAGTCTTTAGAAACTTGTTTCGGGCTTCTGCTATAAAGGAGGGGGGAATGGGAGCTGAATGAGTCAGGTGTCTGGCAGAGTGTCTCAGGCTCGTGACGCGCGGTCCCGACAGAGTTAGCTCTTGTTCCAGTGCTTTTCTACAGACAATGGAATTCTCCGGTTGGAACATTATTGAAGTTTTATGTTAAAAACATCCTAAAGATTGATTCCATACCTAGTTTACATGTGTCTACGACCTGTAACGGAACTTTTCGAGTTTTTGTCTGGACGTAGTGCTCGCGCCTCATGAAGATTGATTACTGGGCTGAACACGCTAACGACAAGTGGCTATTTGGACATAAATGATGGGCTTTATGGAACTAATCAGTCATTTATTGTCGAACTGGGATTCCTGGGAGTGAATTCTGATGAAGATCATCAAAGACAAATTAATATTTATAATGTTATTTCTAACTTCTGTTGATTCCAACATGGCGGTTATTTCTTTGGCTGGTTGTGCTCTGAGCGCCGTACTCAGATTATGCTTTTTCCATAAAGTTTTTTTGAAATCTGACACAGCGGTTGCATTAAGGAGAAGTCTATCTTTAATTCTGTGAATAACACTTGTATCTTTTATCAATGTTTATTATGAGTATTTCTGGGATTTGATGTGGCTATCTGCAAAATCACCGGATGTTTTAGAATCAAACATTACTGCACGTAACGCGCCAATGTAAACTGAGATTTTGGGATATAAATATGCACATTATCAAACAAAACATACATGTATTGTGTAACATGATGCCCTATGAGTGTCATCTGATGAAGATCATCAAAGGTTAGTGATTATTTATTATTGTGTAAACATGCTCTGACCATCTCCAATTCAACCTCTGATGCCAAAGTTGTCTAGTGTGGGTCAGTTGGTTGTGGATTCGATTCCCACGGGGGACCAATACAAAAATGTTTGCACTCACTACTGTAAGTCGCTCTGGATAAGAGCTGTCACGTTCCTGACCTTATTTCCTTTGTTTAGCCTTGTTTAGTTGGTCAGGACGTGAGCTGGGTGGGCATTCTATGTTATGTGTTTCTATGTTGGGTTCATTGTATTAGCCTGATATGGTTCTCAATCAGGGGGAGGTGTTTTACGTTTCCTCTGATTGAGAACCATATTAAGGTAGGCTGTTCTCACTGTTTGTTTGTGGGTGATTGTTGCTGTGTCTGTGTTTGTTCACCACACGGTACTGGTTCGTTTCGTTCTTCGTTTGTTCCTGTTCGTGTGTTCATGTTTTATGTTCTTCTTCAGGTCTGTTCACGTCGTTTTTGTTATTTTGTATTTTGTTTAAGTGTTCTTTATTTACGTCGCTTAAATAAATATACTATGGATACATACCACGCTGCATATTGGTCCGATCCTTGCTCATCCTCAGACGAGGAGGAGGACGAGCGTTACAAGAGTGGCTGGTAAATGTTTAAAATATGCTGCGCTCCCTCACTTTTTCAACTTAAGAATGCACCGAGCTGGCATAAATATTTGAGAAATTTATACAGATAAATTCTAAATAAATTATTGGCTATTTAATTACCCCAAAATTCCATGAAAAACGATAGAATGAGAAACCAAATCAATATGTATAGCAGCTTAGAAGTAACCAACTCGCTGAGTGTGCTGCTGAACTTCAGCATTAAGTTACAAAAGAACGGTGCGTATTTGGGTGCCAAGTTGGGTGCCAAGCTCTTTCATGGTCAAACAAGCTCTGCGCTCAAATCCGAAATAACATGAACAGCCACAGACGGAAAACTCTGGGGTGTTCCAAAATGTCTGTCCTCGTAATATGATGCACTTAATGAACACGCCCTTTCTTGCAAGATCAAATAGCATAGGCTAAAGCATAGTAGTAATAGTAGGCCTATGTTAGTTACACCAAAAACAACCAATTTTACTAGCTTTTAGGATGCTTGCTGAAGCGGAAAAGTCACTATTTTCTAATGTGGCCAAAAGTCAACCGCTGTGCCACTAGGCGGGATATAGTCAATTTGTATTTATTATAGAGCCCTGTTAGCTACAGTGCATTTCAAAGTATTCAGACCCCTTGACTTTTCCAAAATGTTGTTAGGTTTCAGCCTTATTCTAAAACGTATTAAATATCACATTTACATAAATATTCCAACCAAGTCCTTTTTGAAGCACATTTGACAGCGATTACAGCCTCGAGTCTTCTTGGGTATGACGCTACAAGCTTGGCACACCTATATTTGGGGAGTTTCTCCCATTCTTCTCTGTAGATCCTCTCAAGCATTGTCAGGTTGAATGGGGGGCCTCGCTGCACAGCTATTGTCAGATCTCCAGAGATGTCCGATCAGGTTCAAGTCCGGGCTCTGGCTGGGCTACTCAAGGACATGCTGCAGAAATGTTTTCGTACCCTTCCCCAGATCTGTGCCTCTGTCTTGGAGCTCTACGGACAATTCCTTCAACCTCATGGCTTGGTTTTTGCTCTGACATGCACTGTCAACTCTGGGACCTTATATAGACAGGTGTGTGTCTTTTCAAATCATGTCCAATCAATTGAATTTACCACAGGTGGACTCCAATGAAGTTGTCGAAACTTCACGGATGATCACTGAAAACAGGATGCATCTGAGCTCAATTTCGAGTCTCACAGCAAACGTTATGAATACTTTTGTAAATAAGGTATTTCAGTGTTTTATTTTTAATAAATTAGCTAAAATGTCTAAAGGTTTCGCCCTGTCATTATGTGGTTTTGTGTGTAGATTGCTGAGGGAAAAAATTTACTTAATCAATTTTAGAATAAGGCTGTAAAGTAAGAACATTTGGAGAAAGTAAAGGGGCCTGAATACTTTCCGAATATACTTCACTCTTCCTGAGGTCCAGCAAAATTAAAGGCATTCATACACTTTTTTAAACATTAGAATACATTCACAACCGTTTTCACAACACATTAAGTATCTGCCCAAAGGCCCCTACTCTACTACCACATATCTACAACACAAAATCCATGTAGGACCTGCCTTATTGATAGTGCTGTTAAGGAGGCAGAGCAGGGCTTTATTATGAACAGACTTCTCGCTATCTTAGCTACTGTTGTATCAATATGTTTTGACCATGACAGTTTAAATCCAGAGTTCCTCCAAGCAATTTTGTCACCTCAACTTGCTCAATTTCTAAATTATTAATTACAAGATTTAGTTGAGTTTTAGGGTTTAGTGAGTGATTTGTCCCAAATACAATGCTTTTCGTTTTTGAAATACTATTTTCTTCCTTGCCATCCATTCTTAAAACCACATAATCACTGAACATGGACTGTTATGTCTGGAGTATTTCTCCGGTCTTATCTGGTGTCCTGTGTGAATTTAAGTATGCTCCCTCTCTCTCTTTCTCTCTCTCTTTTCTCTCTTCTCTAAGAGGACATGAGCCCTAGGACCATGCCTCAGGACTACCTGGCCTGATAACTCCTTGCTGTCCCCAGTCCACCTGGTTGTGCTGCTGCTCCAGTTTCAACTGTTCTGCCTGCGGCTATGGGAACACTGACCTGTTCACCGGACGTGCGGCCTTGTCCCGGACCTGCTGTTTTCGACTCTCTCTACCGCACCTGCTGTCTCTAACTCTGAATGATCGGCTATAAAAAGCCAACTGACATTTACTCCTGAGTTGCTGAAGTGTTGCACCCTCTACAACCACTGTGATTATTATTATTTGACCCTGCTGGTCATCTATGAACGTTTGAACATCTTGGCCATGTACTGTTATAATCTCCACCCGGCACAGCCAGAAGAGGACTGGCCACCCTCAGAGCCTGGTTCCTCTCTAGGTTTCTTCCTAGCTTCCTGCCTCCCTAGGGATTAATTCCAAGCCCCCGTGCTTCTACATCTACATTGCTTGCTGTTTGAGGTTTTAGGCTGGGTTTATGTATAGCACTTTGTGACATCACCTGATGTAAAAAGGGCTTTATTGTCACGTTCTGACCTTAGTTCCTTTGTTTTGTCTTTTGTTTTAGTTGGTCAGGGCGTGAGTTGGGTGGGTAATCTATGTTTTCTATTTCTGTGTTGGTTTTCTGTGTTTGGCCTGATATGTTCCAATCAGAGGCAGCTGTCAATCGTTGTCCCTGATTGGAACCATATTTAGGTAGCCTGTTTTCTGTTGGGTTTTGTGGGTGGTTGTCTTCAGTCTTTGTGTGTCTGCACCAGATAGAACTGTTTCGTTTTCACTTTTGTTGTTTTGTATTTTGAAGTGTTCTGTTTTTTGATTTGTATTAAACTAAGATGAACACTAACCACGCTGCGCTTTGGTCCTCTCCTTCCACCGACGAAAGCCGTTACAGAAACACCCACCACAAAAGAACCAAGCAGCGTGGTAACAGGCAGCAGCAGCAGCGGGAGAGGCAGCGATACCTGGAGTACTGGACTTGGGAGGAAATATTAGACGGAGTTGGACCATGGGAGCAGCCGGGTGAATATCGCCGCCCCAAGGCAGAGCGAGGCAGCGAAAGCCGAGAGGCGGCATTATGAGGAGCTAGCTCGGCAGCACGGCTGGAAGCCCGAGAGGCAGCCCCAAAAATGTCTTGGGGGGGACACACGGTGAGTGTGGCAGAGTCAGGAGTCAGACCTGAGCCAACTTCCCGTGCTTACCGTGAGGAGCCGAGGATGGAACCAGAGCCAGTCGGAGGGGAATTGGAGGTGAGCAAGGGAGTGAAACAGAGACAGTGAAGGAGTTAATGGGGAGATTGGAGGAGAGAGTTATGTGGGAGGTGCTGTGTTGGTGCATGAGGCACAAATCCGCCCGACGGAGCGTGTCGGGGATTTGATGTCACCTGAGTCAGCTCTCCATACTCGTCCTGAGGTGCGTGCTAGCCGTCTGGTGAAGACTGTGCCAGCCCCACACACCAGGCCTCCTGTGCGCCTCCTAGCCCTGCACGTCCTGTGCCAGCTCAGCGCACTAGCTCTCCTGTGGCAGCCCCTCGCACCAGTCCTCCGGTGCCGGCACCACGTACCAGGCCTCCTGTTCCTACTCCCCGCACCGCCCAGAGGTGCGTGTTCCCAGTCCGGTACCACCAGTTCCGGCACCACGCACCAGGCCTACTGTGCACCTCCAGAGTCCAGTATGCCCTGTTCCTGCTCCCCGCACTCGCCCAGAGGTGCGTGTTCCCAGTCCGGTACCACCAGTTCCGGCACCACGCACCAGGCCTACTGTGCGCCTCCATGGTCCAGTATGCCCTGCTGCTGCTCCCCGCACTGCCCAGAGGTGCGTGTTCCCAGTCCGGTACCACCAGTTCCGGCACCACGCACCAGGCCTACTGTGCGCCTCCAGGGTCCAGTATGCCCTGTTTCCTGCTCCCCGCACTCGCCCAGAGGTGCGTGTTCCCAGTCCGGTACCACAGTTCCGGCACCACGCACCAGGCCTACTGTGCGCCTCAGCAGGCCAGAGCTGCCCGTCTGTCCAGCGCCGCCTGAGCCGCCCGTCTGTCCAGCGGCGCCTGAGCCGCCCGTCTGTCCAGCGCCGCCTGAGCGCCCGCCTGTCCAGCGCCACCTGAGCCGCCCGTCTGTCCTGAGCCGCTAGAGCCGCCCGTCTGTCCTGAGCGCCTGAGCCGCCCGTCTGTCCTGAGCCGCTAGAGCCGCTCGTCTGTCCTGAGCCGCTAGAGCCGCTCGTCTGTCCTGAGCGCCTAGAGCCGCCCGTCTGTCCTGAGCCGCTAGAGCCGCCCGTCTGTCCTGAGCCGCTAGAGCCGCCCGTCTGTCCTGAGCCGCTAGAGCCGCCCGTCAGTCAGGAGCCGCCAGAGCCGCCCGCCAGTCAGGAGCCGCCAGAGCCGCCCGCCAGTCAGGAGCCGCCAAAGCCGCCCGCCAGTCAGGACAGAGCCGCCCGCCAGTCAGGAGCCGCAAGAGACGCCCGCCAGTCAGGAGCCGCCAGAGACGCCCGCCAGTCAGGAGCCGCCAGAGACGCCCGCCAGTCAGGAGCCGCCAGAGCCGCCCGCCAGTCAGGAGCTGCCAGAGCCGCCCGCCAGGCATGAGCTACCTCTCGGTCCAGAGCTGCCCCTCAGTCCGGAGCTGTCCCTCAGTCCGGAGTTGCCCTCAGTCCGGAGCTGCCCCTCAGTCCGGAGCTGCCCCTCAGTCCGGAGCTGCCCCTCAGGCATGAGCTACCCCTCAGTCCTGAGCTGCCCCTCAGTCCAGAGCTGTCCCTCAGTCCGGAGTTGCCCTCAGTCCGGAGCTGCCCATCAGTCCGGAGCTACCCCTCAGTCCTGAGCTACCTCTCAGTCCTGAGCTGCCCCTCAGTCCTGAGCTGCCCCTCAGTCCGGAGGAGTTTTTTCAGTCCAGAGGAGTCCTTCAGTCCAGAGGCATCCTTCAGTCCAGAGGCGTCCATCAGTCCAGAGGCGCTCCTCAGTCCAGTGGGGCCCTTTATTAGGGTTCCCAGGCCAAGGTCGGCGGCGAGGGTCGCCGCTCAAAGGACGTCACTGATGCGGACAAAGACAATGGTGGAGTGGGGTCCACGTCCAGCGCCAGAGCCGCCACCGCGGACAGATGCCCAACCAGACCCTCCCCTATAGGTTCAGGTTTGCGGCCGGAATCACCAACCTTGGGGGGTGGGGTACTGTCACGTTCTGACCTTAGTTTCTTTGTTTTGTCTTTTGTTTTAGTTGGTCAGGGCGTGAGTTGGGTGGGTAATCTATGTTTTCTATTTCTGTGTGTTTTTTCTGTGTTTGGCCTGATATGGTTCTCAATCAGAGGCAGCTGTCAATCGTTGTCCCTGATTGGGAACCATATTTAGGTAGCCTGTTTTCTGTTGGGTTTTGTGGGTGGTTGTCTTCAGTCTTTGTGTGTCTGCACCAGATAGAACTGTTTCGGTTTTCACTTTTGTTGTTTTGTATTTTGAAGTGTTCTGTTTTTTGATTTTTATTAACTTAAGATGAACACTAACCACGCTGCACTTTGGTCCTCTCCTTCCACCGACGAAAGCAGTTACATTTATAAATTAATTTGATTGAAAATTTGATTGATATAACAATATGCCTTTTACATTAATTGCAAGACCTTTCATTTTGTACATGGTGCATTTTGTGTTCACTCCTTAAAACTAAAATGAATATCACATTTTCCTTTTGATGATTGTGGGACCTACCCACTGCAGACACTTGAATAAAGGTGTAAGGTTCTGCTTTTCTTTTCTTAGTCAACCTTGTGTTCTTTTTCTTTGTGTTCTGGAACGTAGCTCTGTCTTTCATTTGTTTTCATTGATTTCACCTGTGTTCGTTTCTCACCTGGTCTCATCAGCTCCCTATTTAGTTCAGTTCTTTCAGTTCTTTCTTTCGTATGATTGTAAGATATTGTTTGTTTTGGACTGCCTACCTGTGTTTGACCATTGCCTGCGACCACGATTCCTGCCTTCTGCGAAGGCCTAATAAACATCTGCCGTGCTCTGCGCGTGAATCTACACCTTTTCTCCCTGAGTATTCATTACAAAAGGTACATTTAAGATTTTCTGAAAAGAATAGGTGCGCAAACCTTGATGCTTTCTGAAAATTGCCCTGCAAAATCTGACAGGTAAATGATCTATAGTTGAAGTTGGAAGTTTACATACACTTATGTTGGAGTCATTAAAACTTGTTTTTCGACCACTACACACATTTCTTTTTAACTATAGTTTTGGCAAGTTGATTAGGACATCTACTTTGCTCATGACACAAGTCATTTTTCCAACAATTGTTTACAGATTATTTCACTTGTAATTCACTGTATCACAATTCCAGTGGTTCAGAAGTTTACATACACTAAGTTGACTGTGCCTTTAAACAGCTTGGAAAATTGTAGAAAATGATGTCATGGCTTTAGAAGCTTCTGATAGGCTAATTATCATCATTTGAGTCAATTGGAGGTGTACCTGTGGATGTTTTTAAAGGCCTACCTTCAAACTCACTGCCTCTTTGCTTGACATCATGGGAAAATCAAAAGAAATTAGCCAAGACCTCAGGAAAAAAATTAGACCTCCATAAGTCTGGTTCATCCTTGGGAGCAATTTCCAAACGCCTAACGTGCACATGTTACAGAATGACGCCTCACCAAAGGGAAGCATCAGGGAGTGTTTTTTTGTTGTTTTTGTGTTGGAGGTGATATCGTGTCCGGGTGTCCGAACCGGAGGGGTTCCCATGCCTCAGCTGCCTCGACAGGCTGCCATGCCTCAGCGGGTTCAATAGGCTCCCATATATCAGCTGGCTCAATAGGCTCCCATGCCTCAGCTGGTGAACAGGTTCCCGTGCCTCGACCGAGGCAACCGGGGAGGTCTCAGCTGGCTCAACAGGCTCTAACGCCTCAGCTGGTTCATCAGGTTTCTGTGCCTCAGCGGAGGCGAACGGTCCGCTCCGGATCCCCGGGATTATCCATTTGGTTGGCGTCCTGCGGCTGGAACCGGACGCACCGGGGAGGGGGTAATGTCACATATGCTCTATCTCCGGCGCTCTTAGTCGCCATGCCCCCGCGCCTCAGCCAGATCGACAGGTTTCTGCGCCTTAGCAGAGATGACTGCTCTGCTCCTTTTGGTCAGCGTCCTGCGTCGGGGAGGGGGTAATGTCACGTGTGCTCCCTCTTCCGGCCTCTAGGTCACCAGGCTGCTCGATATTGGCGCACACCTGTCACAATTGTTAAGCGCATAATGACACTCACCTGGACTCCAACACCTCCTTGATTACCTATATCTGTCACTCCCTTTGGTTCCTACCCCAGGGATCATTGTTTCTGTTTCATGTCTGTGCGTTATTCGTGTTTCTTGTGATGTTTCGATGATTCATTAAATGTATTCACTACCTGAACTTGCTTCCCGACTCCCAGCGCACACGCTACAATGGCCTTATTTCTATAACAGCATATGGGATGACTGTCATTCATATTCCATTCACCCAGCTCAATTTAAAATTGATAGGTTTTGGCTACTACATGATACTACATTTATTCCTATACCCATCATGAGGTTACTACAGCATAGCCAACGAATGAAAGTTTATAGCGTAGGTGCACAGATCGAGAAAGTTTATAACGTAGGTGCACAGATCGAGAGACAAATTGGAGTAATCAAAGTGACAGACAGTGACAAATTCAATACCGCCTTGCAAACACTGCATCTAGCTGATCTAAAGTGTAATCATTAGTGAAATAGTTTAAAACAAGAGATCAGGTATGTTTATTCAATTTTTTTTCTCCATTTTGATTCTGTTAAAGAAATGTAGAAACAGAATTGGCAGCATGAATACACCCCTGATCACCGGCACACACAGTTCACTTTCATAGCAGCCACATACAAACAGTATCCTCAATTTGCTATTTATTAAAATATTTTTTACATTTAAATTTAAAACATACATTCTACCTGGAGACTACTATCATTGCATTCCGTCATATAGCAGACACTCCCATCCAGAGTGACCCATAGGAGCAACCAGGATCAAGCGCACGCCCAAGGGCACATCGACAGATCTCCCACCAAGTCAAATTGTGGACCCGAACTAGCGACCTCTCGGCCACCGGCCCAAAATCACAACCGTCAGGCCACCAACCATCCAACCCTCAGTTTCCCTCAACCCATCCCACCTATCTCTGCTGGCCATCCTCTTTGGATTTCTACCTGACATATACAGTATCTTTCAACTATGCTGTGATGTTTAACAAAACATTTGAATCTATCTAATCAAATATAATACACAGATTGCGAGTTGTAGATAAATACATTTACTAAGAGTATTAATATACTAGCAATTGACTGACCAGGTCTCTCCAAATCTCCCAACAATACAATTTCTAGGGTCAATTTTCAATTCATGTTTTGCTTTTTCAGCCATTGTGGACTTCAGTGCACAACACAACAGCTGTCTGTGAACAGGTGAAAATAACTTTCCAAACCTTCATACCACAACCGCTACACACATCCTACATCATTGTCACCAGATTAGCTAACGTCATAGTCGACATAGCTATTAGAACTAACGCGTTAGTAAACCTGCTACAATCACGCAGTACAGTGTACAGCAAGCAGTTCAGCATTTACATCAGTGGGCCTCGGCCAAAATAAATAAATAAAACTGAAAGCTTAACTTGACTTGGAATAGTTCCAGTGATGGATCGCTTTAGCCAGCTAGCTAACATGAACACATTCCTATCTGTTTGAACTGGGTGTTTGAGTAGGCTAAATTAAGTCAAAGTGAGAAAAATATATATATATATAGCTCGCTCAATCTCTTTCTCTCTCTCGCTTCTCCTTAATTTTTTGAAGAAATACATTTTTCAAAACTGTTCAACTATTGTCTTTCTCTCTCCTACTCACCACATTGTATGCACTGCAGTGCTAGCTAGTAGTAGCTTATGCTTTCAAATCATAACAGATCAAATCAAATGTTATTGGTCACATACACGTGTTAAGCAGATGTTATTGTTGGTGTAGCGAAATGCTCTCAGTACTAGACTATTTCTCTGATATTTTGATTGGGTGGACAACATTTCAGCTCATGCTGCAAGAGCTCTGATAGGTTGGAAGTCATCATAATTAATTACGATATAAGTCTATGGAAGGGGATGAGAACCATGAGCCTGCTAGGTTTTGTATTGAAGTCAATGTACCCAGAGGAGGACGGAAAACAGCTGTCCTCCGACTACACCATAGTGCTATTCCAGAGAGTGCTGTTGAGGCAACTGTAGACCTTCATTGCAAAACAGTGTGTTTTAATCAGTTTTATGGTGACATTCATATATTTAGTATAGTTTTAACTAAAAAGGAAAACTTTAATGTTTTACTATTTACATTTTTAGGAAAGTCACTGAGTAGTTAATCTAACTGCATTGTTCGATTTACAATAGGCTTTATAGCGAAAGCATGCCATGCAATTGTTTGAGGATGGCACCCCACATCAAAATATTTTTCAACCAGCACAGGTTTCATAAATTCAAAAATAGCGATTAAATATTCACTTACTTTTTGAAACTCTTCCTCTGATTTGATCTCCAAAGGGTCCCAGCTACAACATGTAGTGTTGTTTTGTTAGAGAAAATCCTTCTTTATATCCCAAAAAGTCAGTTTTAGTTGGTGCCATCGATTTGAGTAATCCACTCGTTCAACATTTACATTACATTTAAGTCATTTAGCAGACGCTCTTATCCAGAGCGACTTCAACATGCAGAGAAAGGAATCCAAAAAGCTAGAGATAAACTTTGTTAAAACAAGTCAAAATATGTTTCAATGTAATCCACAGGTACCCTAAAATGTAATTAAACTATAATATTTCATACAGAAATGAGTATGTTCAATTGGAAAGCGATATAAGCAGGTGCGCGTCCACTTCATCGCGCGCACAGACTGTTTTCCAACTCTGTGTATCGTATCATAACTCAGAATTCTTGCTCGTTTTGGAAGAAACCAGCCTAAAACCTTGAACAAAGACTGTTGACATCTAGTGGAAGCCATAGGAATTGCAATCAGGGAGCTGGATTTAACTTTTTCCCTATACGTTCTAATGGAAGTGCATGGGCTCTCAAAAAAAAGTCTGGTTTGTTTTTCTTTGGATTATCTCCTACCATATCTATTGTGTTATAGTCTACTACATTATTTTAACATTTCTACAAACTTCAGAGTGTCTTCTTTCCAATGGTACCAAGTATATGCATATCTGGGCCTGAGTAACATGCAGTTTACTTTGGGCACGTCAGTCAGGCGGAAATTCAGAAAAAAGGACCCTGGCCCTAACAAGGTAGGATGGTCTTCCCTTCTGGGGAGACTCAACTGAATAGTCAACTCCAAAATAGTCAATTCCTCAACTCCTTGACTGCCGAGAGTCGGAGTCAACTCCAAAAATCCTGGAGTCGTTTAAAGAAAAATAGCCTTGGCAGCGAGGCTGACATAGGCTACTGATTAGCCTTGAATATGATGGTTAGTAGAGATTGTCAGACGGCTCCAAAGGCATTGCTAATCAATTACCCAGTTCAATAGGGTGGTGAACACACTCTGACATTGCAGCTGTAGCAAACAATTGCTCATTTTGGTCCGTTAGGTCATTTGACATGGTCATAGGTTGGTTGTTCTTTACTCAGATCACCACCTCCATACTTATAACTTTGGTGAACTGTAAACCTTAAATGGTAAATAAAAATGCTGTAAATCAATAATAACAGAACATCAGTGATAGCAGATCATGTAGCCAAAATCAACACTCCCCGTTTAATAGATTGAAAAGATATAGCCATTGGGTTGTTATGTGATCCATTTCTCTGTTCAACTTTTTCAAACATGATTAATAGGTTTATGTTTTACCACCATCTTGTGGAGAAAGAGACAGGGGAACAATGTCAGTATTAAAAGAGCAGTATGGAACTGGTACATAGAGGTCTCCATCAAACGTTAGGAGGACCTTGAACAAGGATACACCGAGAATTAATCACTTAGCTGGGTAGTATTCATAAATCTGGTACAAAGACTATAATAGTTGAATTTAGACAGTGAATGGGTGCGTCCATAATATAATTTCTCCCTTCATTGAATACGTGGAGGCATTGGCTAGTGGCCTTTCCACCATATTCCTTTCAAATCAGTGAAGGGAAGTGAACAAGTGCACACTTTGGGAGGAAGGAGAGATAAGTATGTAATATAATTGTAACATAGCCCTTGTAAACGACCACAGGAAGTGATATCAGATTGGAGGAGCAGTTAGTGACAGTGTTTCACCTCACATCATTTCTGCTCCAACTAAACACAATTATCTTCAAGTTCAATAGAAGACATCTCAGAATCATCATAGAAATGTCTCTAGGCTCTGTGGTCATTCCTTTACTCACCTTGTTGAATACTGTATATTTTCTTCTTACAATGCACCCTAGTCGTGGAGCAACTGGAAATGACTGGCAGAAAACAGTGTCTCTGTCTGAATTTAAGTCTATGATTGATGCATAGATTGTGGACACATGTAATTGCTTTTAAGTTTTGCTAAATATATTTGTCTTAGTGTGTTTGTGTCAATTGTCATTGCGGTGTCAGTGGCAGATATCATGGAATTAGGACAAGCTGTCTCCTTCAGCTGCCAGACATGATCAGGTGTACAACGCATGTCTACTGGTACCAAAGGAGGGAGAACTTTTACCTTGATTCTTGAGCTGCAAATAATCAACTGTGAATTAAGAAAAAGGTGTTTTGCACGACAGGAAGTGACATTGTCAGAGGAACTGTTTGAGACGACACACTCCAGCTGGTTTCTCACCTCTCTCATCTTCATAATCGACTGTATGATCCAAACCATACTTCAGTATAATCTGTTAATCAGTCTGATGTTTCAGTGTTATATGTACGATGTAGCTTTTCATTTCCCCAATTCTTAAGCACATATTCACTGAACATGACTGGGTATAATAATATTCTCTCTTTTCTGGGTAAGTGATTCATCCAACCTTCATCCAACCTGTATCCATATATTTTGAATGTTAGTAACTCTAACTGTGAGTTATTTGGTGATCCCCTTCTGTTTTACAGTGGCTGCTTCAGGACAGCGGCTGCAACAGGACCAGATATCAAAGAGCTAGGAGCAAGACACAGAGTGTCTCCTTCAGCTGCAAAGTTACTGGTCGGTGTACGGGTAACACAGTCCACTGGTACCAGAAGGGAGAGGGTGAACCCTTTACTTGGATTCTATACTTTGATTTCGATGACAATTCTGTCAGCGGTGCTACCACTCATCTTCAGAGAGCAGATTTCTCCGTTTGGAGGGAGTCTGACTCCATTGAGCTGAAGATCCTGTCAGTTAAAGTGTCCCATTCTGCCACCTACTTCTGTGCCTGCTGGGACTCGTCAACCCACAGTGAGAACTGATCCACACAGCCTTACAAAAACTCTGTGTGTTTTAATCAGGTTGTGTTTCATGAAAGGTTTCTATTCCAGAGTAAGTGACATAATAAGAGGTGAGAGTGTAGTGTCTTCTTCAAATCCAAAGTGAAATGCAATTATAAAGAATTATAAATAAATAATAGCAAGATGTCTTGCCAATGAGCAAACAGGTGTCTAAACTGCATCTTCTTGATGTGTCCTGTATACGTACATTGTGTGCAGAGGTTGGACAGAGGTTAGTGTGCTTTTTAGGTATATATGGGTATAACGGTCTGAATAACTTGTTTACATAAATATTCAGATCGTTTGCTATGAGAACTCAAAATTGAGTTCAGGTGCATCCTGTTTCCATTTATCATCCTTGAGATGCTTCTACAACTTGATTGGAGTCCACCTGTGCTAAATTCAATTGACTGGACATGATTTGGAAAGGCACACCCCTGTCTTATGTAAGATCCCACAGTTGACAGTGCATGTCAGAGCAAAAAACTAAGCCATGATGTCGGAGAAATTGTCTGTAGAGCTCTGAGACAGGATTGTGTTGAGGCACAGGTCTGGGGAAGGGTACCAAAAATTGTCTGCAGATTTGAACGTCCCAAGAACACAGTGGCCTTCATCATTCTATCGTGACATTATTTATATACATGCGGAAGCCTCTGTTGTGAAACCATTGGATTCAGTTTTCCATTCAGCAATATGTTTTATTACTGGGGAAGGTTTTAGAACTCATCATTGTATTCTTTACAAACATGTGGGATGGACCTCTCTGTCAGTAAGAAGAGAGCTGCACTCTCTTTTAATAATTTACAATGCAGTTTTGCAACCCTTTGGTCTCCACAGAATTGGGAAAATCTGCTTTTAGTTTTTTTGCTCCTTATGTCGAACAAAATGCAGAATTCCTTGCAATTAATATTCTGGGGCCTTTCAGGCAAATAAAATGATTGATTGGAGACTTTTACGTTACAGATGCGATTGCTTTTCTTAAATATATTTAATGTTTGTGTTATGTGTTTTATTGTTGTGTTATGTATTCGGTTTTATTTGTAAAGGTATACAGGGCTCTCATGTAAAATAGTTTTACCTCAGTGTGACTTCCCTGTTAAATAAAGGTTAATTCAATTCTTAAATGGAAGAAGTTTGGAGCCATCAAGTCAATGTTCTTGAGTGGCCCAGCAAGAGCCCGGACTTGAAGCCGATCGAACATCTCTGGAGAGACCTGAAAATAGCTATGCAACGACGCTCCTCATCCAACTTCACAGTGCTTGAGAGGATCTGCAAAGAAGAAACTCCCCAAATACAGGTGTGCCAAGCTTGTAGAATCATACTCAAGAGGACTTTAAGCTGTAATCGCTCCCAATGGTGCTTCAACAAAGTACTGACTAAAGGGTCTGAATACTTATGTAAATGTGATATTTTTAAAAACATTTTCAAAAATTTCTAAACTTGTTTTTGCTTTGTCATTATTGGGTATTGTGTGTAGATTGATGAGGGTAAAAACTATTTATTCAATTTTAGAATAAGAATGTAACGTAACAAAATCTGAAAAAAGTCAAGGGGTCTGAATACTTTCCGAATACACTGTATACATCTGTTGGTCACAGATACCTTTTAAAAAACTGGAGGTGCGTGGATCAGTAAACCAGTCAGTATCTGGTGTGACCACCATTTGCATCATGCAGCGTGACACATCTCCTTCGCATAGAGTTGATCAGGCTGTTAATTGTGGAATGTTGTCCCACTCCTCTTGAACGGCTGTGTTAAGTTCCTGGATATTGGAGGAACTGGAACACGCGGCCGTACAGGTCATTCCAGAGCATCCCAAACATGCTCAATGGGTGACATGTCTGGTGAGTATGCGGGCCATGGAGTAACTGAGACATTTTCAGCTTCCAGGAATTGGGTACAGATCATTGCTGCAATGTGGGGTGGCAGGTAGCCTAGTGGTTAGTGCGTTGGGCCAGTAGCCAAAAGGTTGCTAGATCGAATCTGTGAGCTGACAAGGTAAAAATCTGTCTTTCTGCACATGAACAAGGCAGTTAAGCCACTGTTCCCTGGAAGGCTGTCTTCGTAAATAAGTATGTGTTCTTAATTAACTGACTTAACCAGTTTAAAAATAAAAGAAATTGGAGAAGAAAAATAAACAGGCGGTGATGGTGGTGTATGAATGGCACGACAATGGGCATCAGGATCTTGTCATGGTATCTCTGTGCATTCAAATTGCCATCGATAAAATGCAATTATGTTGGTTGTCTGTAGCTTATGCCTGCCCATAACATAGCCTCACCGCCACCATTGGGCACTCTGTTCACAACGTTAACATCAGCAAACAACTCGCCCACAGGACACCATACACTCTGTCTAACATCTGCCCGGTAGAGTTGAAACTGGGATTCATCCGTAAAGAGCACACTTCTCCAGCCTGCCAGTGCCCATAGAAGGTTAACATTTGCCCACTGAAGTCAGTTTCGTCACCGAACTGCAGTCAGGTCATGACCCTGGTGAGGACAACGATCACGCAGATGCGATTCCCTGAGTTTCTAACAATTTTTGCAGAAATTATTCTCTTGTTATAACCCAGTTTCTTTAGCTGTCTGGGTGGCTCATTTGGTAGAGCATGTTGCTTGCAATGCCAGGGTTGTGAGTATGAGTCCCACAGGGGACAAGTACAGAAATGTATGCACGACCCTTCTGTGAGTCGCTCTGGATAAGAGTGCCTGCTAAATGACTAAAATGTAAAAAATGACAATGTCTGCAGTTGTTAGGCCGGTTGACATACCGCCAAATTCTCTAAAAGAATGTTAGATTTGGCTTATGGTAGATAAATTATCATTCAATTCTCTGGCAACAGCTCTGGTGGACAATGCTGCATTCAGCATGCCAAATGCAGGCTGCCTCAAAACTTGTGGCGTTGTGTAACAAAACTGCACATTTTAGAGTGGCATTTTATTGTCCCAAGCACAAGGTACAACTGTGTCATGATCATGCTGTTTAATTCAACTTCTTCAAATCAAATCAAATGTTATTAGTCACAAATACAACACGTGTAGACCTTACAGTGAAATGCTTACTTACAAGCCAACAATGAAGTTTTAAGAAAAAATTACAATAATTAGAAATAAAAGTAACAAGTAATTAAAGAGCAGCAGTAAAATTACAATAGTGAGACTATGTACAGAGGGCCTTCCTCTGACACCACCTGGTATAGAGGTCCTGGATGGCAGGAGGCTTGGCCCCAGTGATGTACAGGGCCGTATGCACTACCCTCTGTAGTGCCTTGCGGTCGGAGGCCGAGCAGTTGACATACCAGGCAGTGATATAACCAGTCAGGATGCACTTGATGGTGCAGCTGTAGAACCTTCTGAGGATCTGAGGACCCATGCCAAATATTTTCAGTCTCCTGAGGGAGAATAGGTTTTGTCATGCCCTCTTCACAACTGTCTTGGTGTGCTTGGAACATGTTAGTTTGATGGTGATGTGGACACCAAGGAACTTGAAGCTCTCAACCTGCTCCACTACAGCCCTGTTGAATGGGGGGCCTGCTTGGTCCTCTTTTTCCTGTAGTCCACAATCTTCTCCTTTGTATTGATCACGTTGAGGGAGAAGTTGTTGTCCTGGCACCATATGGCCAGGTCTCTGACCTCCTCCCTATAGGCTGCCTCATCGTTGTCGGTGATCAGGCCTACCACTGTTGTGTCATTGGCAAATTTAATGATAGTGTTGGAGTCGTGCCTGGCCTTGCAGTCATGAGTGAACAGGGAGAACAGGAGGGGGCTGAGCACGCAGCCCTGAGGGTTGAGGATAAGTGTTTTGGATGTGTTGTTACCTACCCTTACCACCTGGGGGCGGCCCGTCAGGAAGTCCAGGATCCAGTTACACAGGGAGGTGTTTAGTCCCAGGGTCCTTAGCTTATTGATAAGCTTTGAGGGTACTATGCTGAGCTGTAGTCAATAAATAGCATTCTCACATTGGTGTTCCTATTGTCCAGGTGGGAAAGGGCAGTGCAGAGTGCAATAGAGATTGCATGATCTGTGGATTTGTTAGGGTGGTATGTAAATTGAAGTGGGTCTAGGGTTTCTGGGATGATGGTGTTGATGTGAGCCATGACCAGCCTTTCAAAGCACTTCATGGCTACAGACGTGAGTGCTACGGGTCGGTAGTAATTTAGGCAAGTTACTTTAGTGTTCTTGGGCACAGGCACTATGGTGGTCTGCTTTAAACATGTTGGTATTACAGACTCGGACAGGAAAAGATGAAAATGTCAGTGAAGACACTTGCTAGTAGGTCAGCGCATGCTCGCAGTACACGTCCTGGTAATCCATCTGGCCCTGCAGCCTTGTGAATATTGACTTGTTTAAAGGTGTTACTCACATCGGCTGCGGAGAGAGTGATCACACAGTCTTCCGGAACAGCTGGTGCTCTTATGCATGTTTCATTGTTATTTGCCTCGAAGCAAGCATACAAGTAGTTTAGCTCGTCTGGTAGGGAGCAGCTCTCGGCTGGGCTTCTCTTTGTAGTCTGTAATGGTTTACAAGCTCTGCCACATCCAACGATTGTAAGAGCCGGTGTAGTACGATTCGATCATAGTCCTGTATTGAGGCTTTGCCTGTTTGATGGTTCATCAGAGAGCATAGCGGGATTTCATATAAGCTTCCAGGTTAGAGTCCCGCTCTTTGAAAGCGGCAGCTCTAGCCTTTAGCCCAGTGCGGATGCTGCCTGTAATCAATGGCTTCTGGTTGGGGTATGTACGTAAGGTCACTGTGGGGACAACTCCATCGATGCACTTATTGATGAAGCCAATGACTGATGTGGTGTACTGATGCCATCGGAGGAATCCCAAAACATATTCCAGTCTGTGCTAGCAAAACAGTTCTGTAGCTTAGCACCTGCTTCTTCTGAACACTTTGTTATTGATCAAGTCACTGGTGCCTCCTGCTTTCATTTTTAGCTTGAATGCAGGAATCAGGAGGATATAATTATGGTCAGATTTGCCAAATGGAGGGTGAGGGAGAGCTTTGTATGCATCTGTGTGTCGACTGTAGGTGGTCCAGAGTTATTTTCTCAGAAGGCAGCCCGCCCTTCGGCCCCTCTTTTCTGCCTCCTCTTCATGGGGATCAGGGCCTGTTCCCGAGGAAGCAGTATATCCTTTGTGTCGGGCTCGTCAGATTCGTGAAAGGAAAAAAAATATTCTGCAGGTCCATGGTGAGAAATTGCAGTCCTGATGTCTAGAAGTTATTTTCGGTCATAAGAGACGGTAGTGGAAACATTATGTACAAAATAAGTAAAAAAATAAGTTACAAACAAACACAATCGACTGGGGGCACGTAAAACGTCTGCCTTCTACTCCGGCGCCATCTTGGTGTATCAATAGTAACCCTTTGCAGGGGAGTTTTGTAGACATGTCTTTGTATTGTGTTTTGAGAATCTGAAGAGAAGAGAATAAGGTGGTTGTGTCATTACTGTTGTAGTCTTGATTTTATACCTTTCAGTGTCCCTTGCTGGTTTCTGTTCACAATCTTGTTGTGCTCCATAACTGCAAGGTGTGTCTGCTCCCTCATGCTGGTGTACAGAAAATGCCCCCACTTTGGAGTATTTTCCAGCAGGGCACTGTGGAAGGACTTTAAGGTAAAAAGAGAAGAGGGGTAGACTAAATTGATTACATGGTATGTGAGGTACTCTGTGGTCCTCAGGCTACCTCTAGCCACCTCAGTCAAAGATAGAAATAGGCGAAAATGATTGACACCGTGTATACCAAAAGAAATCTATATCTTTTTTTTACCTTTATTTAACTAGGCAAGTCAGTTAAGAACAAATTCTTGCTTAGAATGACAGCCTACCAGTGACCAGTGGGTTATCTGCCTTGTTCATGGGTAGAACAACAGATGTTTACCTTGTTTGCTCAGGGATTTGATCCAGCAACCATTCGGTTACTGGCCCAACGCTCTAACCACTAGGCTAAATGCCACCCCTTAGCTGATGGCTTTCGGAGTTCAATACCGGACTGTAACGTTAACTAGCTAGCTAACTTACCCAGCTAGTCCAGCTAGGCTAGCAAGCCAGCTAATCTTAGGTTACCTCTAATTGAGAATCATTAGAGGTAAAAAAAAAAGAAGGACTGTATTGATGGTAAATTCCCTTTTTATAGTAGCTGAGCTTACGGTCTGTCATCCTTCAATAGAGCCCTAAACAGGAAAGACTAGGAAGGAAAGAGTGACTCCTTCAACTGCAAAGTTGTCAGCCAGTGTAGGGCTAAAATCTTCAACTGGTACTATAAAAGATAATGTAGGTGACAGAGACAACGGAAGAAAATTAAAGCTGTTTTTTTACACATACCCAGTTGTCTCTGATCTGCAAGGAGGAATAACAGAGCACCATCTTATTGGAATGAAATGCAGGTCAAGAATCTCTTGTTTCTGACACTGTAAAACCTTATTAGTTATCATTACTCAAAAGTTTTGTGGAATCCCGCTGCACTAGTTAGTATACTAGAGTACAGTTACTTACAACGTTAGAGCTGACTTTACTCAAACTATAAGTGTCACATGATCCCAAATAGGCCACAATTTAAAGTTGATTAAACACAAAACGTTTTAGTAAGTAGAGAAACCATTTAAGTATATTGTACTCAACATTGTTTGCTAAATGAAGTAGTAGTGTACCACACCCTGGAACAATTTTTGTCCACTAATGGTAATTTCAGAGTTACATAAACATAATATTTTGAGCTAAATCTACTAAAATATTTAGAGATTGTAAAAGTATATTTTGAGTACAGAATACTTCAAAGATGTCTGTCCATTTTCTTGCTTTTTTCCCCCTACAATAACTTTAGTTGTAAGGTTCTGTTTGTACTCAAAACCTTAAAACCATGGTAACTTGACACTTAATCATGTGAAACGCGCATGACCAGGAAATGTATCTCTGCCAGTAGCATGACTCATTCCCCTCTTATTCAGTCCCACAACACAGTAGAAGCCTCATTCAAGTTTCTATAGCTGGTTTACATCTAGTGGAAGCCGTAGGAAGTGCAAACAGATCCATATCCTACTGTGTTTTCAAAAGGCGATGAGTTAAAAATCGACCAACCTTAGATTTCTCACTTCCTGTTTGGATTTCTTCTCAGGTTTTTGCCTGCCATATGAGTTCTGTTATACTCACAGACATAAGTCAAACATTTTTAGAAACTTCAGAGTGTTTTCTATCCAATACTACTAATGCATATATTAGCAACTATGACTGAGGAGCAGGCCGTTAACTCTGGGCACCTCTGTGCACCTTTCATCCAAGCTACTCAATACTGCCCCTGCAGCCATAAGAAGTTAACTTGGTTCAATCGTGACACTGTGAATTAAATTAAGAATCCAAACTGTGTAACTTTAGCACAACTTACCATCCCAAATAATATTACTATATTATACATGTTAATATCACTTGATTAATAACTTAAATCATTCATGTTGCATCACTCCAATTAATTACTTTAGTTACTCTATTCTTTGGAGTGCATTCAACAAATACAATCAATATTTTCAAGTTTGCATACAACTTCAATTGAGTAAAAGAACTTCTCTGGGATATGAGGGACGGTAGCGTCCCACTTGGCCAAAAGCCAGAAAAAATGTAGCGCGCCAAATTCAAATATATTACTATAAAAATCAATCTTTCATGAAATCACACATAAAGACACGAAATTAAAGCTACACATGTTGTGAATCCAGCCAACATGTCTGATTTAAAAAAGGATTTACGTCGAAAGCACACCAAACGATTATGTTAGCTCAGTACATAGCCACAGAAAAACACAGCCATTTTCCCAGCCAAAGATAGTAGTCACAAAAAAGCAGAAATAGAGATAAAATTAATCACTAACCTTTGATGATCTTCATCAGATGACACTCATAGGACATCATGTTACACAATACATTTATGTTTTGTTCGATAATGTGCATATTTATATCCGATAATCTCGGTTTACATTGGCGCCATGTTCAGAAATGCCTCCAAAATATCCGGAGAAATTGCAGAGAGCCACGTCAAATAACAGAAATACTCATCATAAACTTTGATGAAAGATACATGTTTAACATAGAATTAAAGATAGACTTGTTCTTAATGCAACCGCTGTGTCAGATTTCAAAAAAACTTTACGGAAAAAGCACACCGTGCAATAATCTGAGACGGCGCTCAGATATAACAACATTTCTCCGCCATGTTGGAGTCAACAGAAATACGAAATTACATCATAAATATTCCCTTAGCTTTAATGATCTTCATCAGAATGCACTCCCAGGAATCCTAGTTCCACAATAAATAATTGTTTTGTTCAATAATGTCCATTACTTATGTCTAAGTAGCTTCTTTTGCTAGCATGTTTAGTGCACATGTCCAAACGCTCTCGCAGATGCAAGCGAATTCGGACGAAAACGAAAACATTGCAACATTCCCCATCAACAACTTAACTATTAATTTAAAGATAAGCCCAGTATAATGTTCCTTCTCCAATTAACACGTTCAACTGATGTGGTAGCTTTCATTAATTTAAAAGCTGTGCTGAAGGATATAAAATCGAAATAACGAGGTCGTGATGTGCCGACATCCATTTCACAGTCTAACAACTTGACTACATTTAACTGTTTAAAACCTCTACAGGATCGGTCGGTCCCCCGCGGGATGGTTGAGCTAACGTAGGCTAATGCGATTAGCATGAGGTTGTAAGTAACAAGAAAATTTCCCAGGACATAGACATATCTGATATTGGCAGAAAGCTTAAATTCTTGTTAATCTAACTACACTGTCCAATTTACAGTAGCCATTGGCTAGTGGCCTTTCCACCATATTTCTTTCAAATCAGTGAAGGGAAGTGAACAAGTGCACACTTTGGGAGGAAGGAGAGATAAGTAGATACTATAATTGTAACATAGCCCTTGTAAACGACCAAAGGAAGTGACATCAGATTGGAGGAGCAGTTAGTGACAGTGTTTCATCTCACATCATCTCTGCTCCAACTAAACACAATTATCTTCAAGTTCAATAGAAGACATCTCAGAATCATCATAGAAATGTCTCTAGGCTCTGTGGTCATTCCTTTATCACTTATTGAAAAACTGGATATTTCTTCTTACAATGCACCCTAGTCGTGGAGCAACTGGAAATACTGGCAGAAAACAGTGTCTCTGTCTGAATTTAAGTCTATGATTGATGCATAGATTGTGGACAAATGTAATAGCTTTTAAGTTTTGCTAATATATTTTTCTCTTAGTGTTGTTGTTGTGTCAATTGTCATTGCAGTGTCAGTGGCAGGGCAGAAATTGGACCAGGAATATCAGGATTAGGACAGAGCGAGAGCTGTCTCCTTCAGCTGCAAAGACAATGATCAGTGTACAACGTATGTCACTGGTACCAGAAGGAGGAGGGAGAACATTTTAACTTGATCTTGAGCTGCGGAAGAATCAAGCTGTGAATTAATGAAAAAGAAAGTGTTGCACGACAGGAAGTGACATTGTCAAAGGAACTGTTTAGAACGACACACTCCAGCTGGTTCTCACCTCTCATCTTCATAATCGACTGTATGATCCAAACCATACTTCAGTAAAGATCTGTTAAATCAGTCTGATGTCAGTGTTATATGTAACGTGAGCTTTTCATTTCCCCAATTCTTAAGCACATATTCACTGAACATGGACTGTGGTATAATAAATTCTCTCTTGTTCTGGGTAAGTGTTTATCCAACCGGTATCCATATATTTGAATGTAGTAACTCTTCTGTGAATTTTTTAGTGATCCACTTCTGTTTTACAGTGGCTGCTTCAGGACAGCGGCTGCAACAGAAAAAGATTTCAAAGACTATGAGAGAGAATAAGAGTGTCTCATTCGGCTGCAAAGTTACTGGTTCGTGTTATGGTAACCTGGGCCACTGGTACCAGAAGAGAGAGGGTGAACCATTTACTTGGATTCTATACTTTAATTCTGTTGACAATTCTGTCAAGCTTTCTACCACTCATCCTCAGATAGCAGATTCTCCGTTTGGAGGAGTCTGATTCTGACTCCATTGAGCTAAGATCAAGTTCGTTAAAGTGTCCCTTCTGCCACCTACTTCTGTGCCTGCTGGTTCTCGGGAACCCACAGTGAGATCTGATCCACACAGCCTGTACAAAAACTCTGTGGTTTTAGTCAAGCTTTGTATTCATGAAAAGTTTCTATACCACAGTAGGTACATAATAAGAGGTTAGAGTGTAGTGTCAAATCCAAAGTGAAATGCAGTTATAAAAGGAATTTAAAAAAATATACAAGATGTCTTGCCAATGAGCAAACAGTGTCTAAACTGCATATTCTTGTGTGTCCTGTATACGTACATTTGCAGAGGTGGACAGAGGTTAGTGTGCTTTTTAGGTATATGGTATAACGGTCAGAATAACTTATTTACATAAATATTCAGATCGTGCTATGAGACTCAAAATTGAGCTCAGGTGCATCCAAGTTTCCATTTATCACCTTGAGATGATTCTACAACTTGATTGGATCCACCTGTGCAGAATTCAAATGACATGATATGGAAAGCACACCCCTGTCTATATAAGATCCCACAGTTGACAGTGCATGTCAGAGCAAAAAACTAAGCCATGATGTCGGAGAAAATGTCTGTAGAGCTCTGACACAGGTGTGTTGAGGCACAGATCTGGGGAAGGTACCAAAATTGTCTGCAGCATTAACATCCCAAGAACACAGTGGCCTTCATCAGTCTACGTGACATTATTATATGCATGCAGAAGCCTCTGTTTTGAAACCATTGGATTCGATCCATTCAGCAATACGTTTATTACTGGGACGGTTTTAGAACTCACCATGTTATTCTTTACAAACATGTGGGATGGACCTCTCTGTCTGTAGGAAGAGAGGTACACAACCTTAATGATTTACAATGCCGTTTTGCCACCGCTTCTCCACGAAGTGGAAAAATCTGCTTTTATTTTTTTGCTCCTTGTGTCGAACAAAATGCAGAAATTCCTTGCAATTAGATATTCTGGGGCCTTTCAGGCAAATAAAATGATTGATTGGAGACTTTTACGTTACAGAATGCGATTGCTTTCTTAATAAATATATTTAATGTTGTGTTATGTGTTTTATTATAGTGTTTGCAGGGCTGTTGTGTTATGTATTTGGTTTTATTTGTATAAGGTATTACAGGGCTCTCATGTAAAATAGTTTTACCTCAGTGTGCACTCCCTGTTTAAATAAAGGTTAATTCAATTCTTAAATGGAAGAAGTTTGGAGCCATCAAGTCAATGTTCTTGAGTGGCCCAGCAAGAGCCCGGACTTGAACCCGATCGAACATCTCTGGAGAGACCTGAAAGTAGCTGTGCAACGACGCTTCCCATCCAACTTCACAGTGCTTGAGAGGATCTGCAAAGAAGAAACTCCCCAAATACAGGTGTGCCAAGCTTGTAGAATCATACCCAAGAGGACTTTAAGCTGTAATCGCTGCCAATGGTGCTTCAACAAAGTACTGACTAAAGGGTCTGAATACTTATGTAAATGTGATATTTAAAAAAAAAAATGTTTTTGCTTTGTCATTATTGGGTATTGTGTGTAGATTGATGAGGGAAAAAACTATTTATTCAATTTTAGAATAAGAATGTAACGTAACAAAATCTGAAAAAGTCAAGGGGTCTGGATACTTTCCGAATACACTGTATACATCTGTTGGTCACAGATACCTTTTAAAAAACTGGAGGTGCGTGGATCAGTAAACCAGTCAGTATCTGGTATGACCACCATTTACCTCATGCAGCGTGACACATCTCACAGGTCATTCCAGAGCATCCCAAACATGCTCAATGGGTGACATGTCTGGTGAGTATGCGGGCCATGGAATAACTGAGACATTTTCAGCTTGAAGGAATTGGGTACAGATCCCTGCTGAAACGTGGGGTGGCAGGTTGCATAGTGGTTAGTGCGTTGGGCCAGTAGCTGAATGGTTGCTGGATCAAATCCGTGAGCTGACAAGGTAAAAATCTAAAAATCTGTCTTTCTGCACATGAACAAGGCAGTTAAGCCACTGTTCCCTGGAAGGCTGTCTTCATAAATAAGTATGTGTTCTTAATTAACTGACTTGCCCAGTTAAAAAAAAAGATAATTGGAGAAAAAAAACACACAAAAAACAAACAGGTGGTGATGGTGGTGTATGAATGGCATGACAATGGGCATCAGATTCTTGTCACGGTATCTCTGTGCATTCAAATTGCCTTCGATAAATGCAATTATGTTGGCTGTCTGTAGCTTATGCCTGCCCATAACATAACCTCACCGCCACAATGGGGCACTCTGTTCAGAGCGTTGACATCAGCAAACAGCTCACCCACAGAACACCATAAACTCTGTCTGCCATCTGCCCGGTACAGTTGAAACTGGGATTAATCCGTGAAGAGCACACTTCTCTAGCCTGCCAGTGCCAGGGTTGTGAGTATGAGTCCCACGGGGGACAAGTACAGAAATGTATGCACGACCCTTCTGTGAGTCGCTCTGGATAAGAGTGCCTGCTAAATGACTAAATGTAAAAAATGACAATGTCTGCAGTTGAGAGGCCAGTTGACATACTGCCAAATTCTCTAAAAGAATGTTCTATTTGGCTTATGGTAGATAAATGATCATTCAATTCTCTGGCAACAGCTCTGGTGGACATTCCTGCAGTCAGCATGCCAAATGCAGGCTGCCTAAAAACTTGTGGAATTGTGTTGTGTGACAAAACTGCACATTTTAGAGTGGCCTTTTATTGTCCCAAGCACAAGGTACAACTGTGCCATGATCATGCTGTTTAATCAGCTTCTTCAAATCAAATGTTATTAGTCACGAATACAACATCTGTAGACCTTACAGTGAAATGCTTACCTACGAGCCCCTAACCAACAATGCAGTTAAAAAAAATAAAAGTAACAAGAAATTAACGAGCAGCAGTATAATAACAATAGCGAGAATATGTACAGAGGGGTACCAGTACAGAGTTAATGTGAGGGGGCACCAGTTAGTTGAGGTAATATGTATATGTAGGTGGAGTTGTTAAAGTGACAATGCATAGATGATAACAACAGAGAGTAGCAGCGGTGTAAAAGAGGGGGGACCTAGACTTGGCACTCCAGTACAGCTTTTCGTGCGGTAGCAGAGAGAACAGTTTATGACTATGGTGGAGAGAGTCTTTGACAATTTTTAGGGCCTTCCTCTGACACCACCTGGATGGCAGGAGGCTTGGCCACAGTGATGTACAGGGCCGTACGCGGTACCCTCTGTAGTGCCTTGCGGTCGGAGACCGAGCAGTTGACATACCAGGCAGTGATGCAACCAGTCAGGATGCTCTCGATGGTGCAGCTGTAGAACCTTCTGAGGACCCATGCCAAATCGTTTCAGTCTCCTGAGGGGGAATAGGTTTTGTCATGCCCTCTTCACAACTGTCTTGGTGTCCTTGGACCATGTTAGTTTGATGGTGATGTGGACACCAAGGAACTTGAAGCTCTTAACCTGCTCCACTACAGCCCCGTCGATGAGAATGGGGGGCCTGCGTGGTCCTCTTTTTCCTGTAGTCCACAATCTTCTCCTTTGTCTCGATCACGTTGAGGGAGAGGTTGTTGTCCTGGCACCACACGGCCAGGTCTCTGACCTTCTCCCTATAGGCTGCCTCGTCGTTGTCGGTGATCAGGCCTACCACTGTTGTTCCATAGAAAAACTTAATGATGGTGTTGGAGTTGTGCCTGGCCTTGCAGTCATGAGTGAACAGAGGGAACAGGAGGGGGCTGAGCACGCACCCCTGAGGGGCCCCTGTGTTGAGGATAAGTGTGGTGGATGTGTTGTTACCTACCCTTACCCCCTGGGGACGGCCCGTCAGGAAGTCCAGGATCCAGTTGCAGAGGGAGGTGTTTAGTCCCAGTGTCCTTAGCTTATTGATAAGCTTTGAGGGCACTATGGTGTTGAACGCTGAGCTGTAGTCAATGAATAGCATTCTCACATTGGTGTTCCTTTTGTCCAGGTGGAAAAGGGCAGTGCGGAGTGCAATAGAGATTGCATCATCTGTGGATTTGTTAGGGCGGTATGCAAATTGAAGTGGGTCATGGTTTCTGGGATGATGGTGTTGATGTGAGCCATGACCAGCCTTTCAAAGCACTTCAGATGTGAGTGCTACGGGTCGGTAGTAATTTAGGCAAGTTACCTTAGTTTTCTTGTGCACAGGCACTATGGTGGTCTGCTTCAAACATGTTGGTATTACAGACTCGGACAGGGAGAGGTTGAAAATGTCAGTGAAGACACTTGCCAGTTGGTCAGCGCATGCTCGCAGTACACGTCCTGGTAATCTGTCAGGCCCTGCGGCCTTGTGAATGTTGACCTGTGTAAAGGTGTTACTCACATCGGCTGCGGAGAGAGTGATCACACAGTCTTCCGGAACAGCTGGTGCTCTTATGCATGTTTCAGTGTTATTTGCATCGAAGCATGCATAGAAGTAGTTTAACTCGTCTGGAAGGGGGCAGCTCTCGGCTGGGCTTCTCTTAGTAATCTGTAATGGTTTACCAGCCCTGCCAAATCCGACGAGTGTCAGAGCCGGTGTAGTACGATTAATGTATAGAGGCTTTGCCTGTTGGATGGTTCGTTGGAGGGCATAGAGGGATTTCATATAAGCTTCCGGGTTAGAGTCCCGCTCTTTGAAAGCGGCAGCTCTAGCCTTTAGCCCAGTGCGGATGCTGCCTGTAATCCATGGCTTCTGGTTGGGCTATGTACGTACGGTCACTGTGGGGACAACTTCATCGATGCACTTATTGATGAAGCCAATGACTGATGTGGTGTACTGATGCCATCGGAGGAATTCCGGAACATATTCCAGTCTGTGCTAGCAAAACAGTCATGTCGCTTAGCATCTGCATCTTCTGACCACGTTGTTCTTGATCTAGTCACTGGTGCTTCCTGCTTTAATTTTAGCTTGTATGCAGGAATCAGGAGGATATAATTATGGTCAGATTTGCCAAATGGAGGGTGAGGGAGAGCGTTGTGTGCGTCTGTGTGTCGACTGCAGGTGGTCCAGAATTATGTTTCCTCTGGTTGCACATATAACATGTTGATAGAAATTTGGTTAAATAGATTTAGGTTTTCCTCGCATTAAAGTCCCCGGCTACTAGGAGCGCCGCCTCTGGGTGAGTGTTTTCTTGTTTTCTTATGGCGGAATATAGCTCATACAATGCTGTCTTAGTCCCAGCCTCTGACTGTGGTGGTATGTAAACATCTACGAAGAATACAGATGAAAACTCTCTCGGTAGGTAGGTCTACAGCTTATCATGAGATAATTTACCTCAGGTGAGCAATAGCTCAAGACTTCCTTAGATATCGTTTACCAGCTGTTATTTACAGCTCAGAAGGCAGCCCGCTCTTCGGCCCCTCTTTTCTTCCTCCTCTTCATGTAGATCATGGGGATCGGGGCCTGTTCCCGAGGAAGCAGTATATCCTTTGTGTCGGGCTCGTCAGATTCGTGAAAGGAAAAAAGAAATTCTGCAGGTCCATGGTGAAAAATTGCGGTCCTGATGTCTAGAAGTTATTTTCAGTCATAAGAGATGGTAGTGGAAACATTATGTACAAAATAGGTAAAAACAATAAGTTACAAACAAACACAATCGACTGGGGGCACGTAAAACGTCTGCCTTCTACTCCGGCGCCATCTTGGTGTATCAATATTAACCCTTTGCAGGGGAATTTTGTAGACATGTCTTTGTATTGTGTTTTGAGAATCTGAAGAGAAGAGAATGAGGTGGTTGTGTCATTACTGTTGTAGTCTTGATTTTATACCTTTCAGTGTCCCTTGCTGGTTTCTGTCCACAATCTTGTTGTGCTCCATAACTGCAAGGTGTGTCCGCTCCCTCATGCTGGTGTACAGAAAATGCCCCCACTTTGGGGTATTTTCCAGCAGGGCACTGTGGAAGGACTTTAACCTCTCTGCGCTATGGATCCCTTTAGCGGGATCATTTTCCTAAACAACCTCTGAATTGCAGGGCGCAAAATATTACAAAAAATATTTATAATCATGCAATCACAGGTGAAATATACCAAAACACTGCTTAGCTTGTTGTTAATCCACCTATTGTGTCAGATTTTGAAAATATGCTTTACAGCGAAAGCAATCCAAGCTTTTGTGAGTGTATCAATCAATGCTAGAACAGCTATCCCCAAATTAGCATGGTCACGAAAGTCAGAAAAGCAATAAAATGAATCGCTTACCTTTGATAATGTTCGGATGTTTGCACTCACGAGACTCCCAGTTACACAATAAATGTTATTTTTGTTCGATAAATATTACTTTTATAACAAAAAAACGCCATTTGGGTTGCGCGTTATGTTCAGAAAACTACAGCCTCGTTCCGTTCGACGAAATTTCCAAAAAATATCTGTAATGTTCGTAGAAACATGTCAAATGTTTTTTATAATCAATCCTCAGGTTGTTTTTTAACCTGTTTGGGATAGGGGGCAGCATTTTCACTTTTGGATGAAATGGTGCCCAAATTGAACGGCCTCCTACTCTGTCCCAGATGATACTATATGCATATTATTATTACTATTGGATATAAAACACTCTGACGTTTCTAAAACTGTTTGAATGATGTCTGTGAGTATAACAGAACTCATATGGCAGGCAAAAACCTGAGAAAAAATCCAAACAGGAAGTGAGAAATCTGAGGTTGGTCGATTTTCAACTTATCGCCTATTGAAAACACAGTAGGATATGGATCTGTTTGCACTTCCTACGGCTTCCACTAGATGTCAACCAGCTATAGAAACTTGAATGAGGCTTCTACTGTCTTGTGGGACTGAATAAGAGGGGAATGAGTCATGCTACTGGCAGAGAGACATTTCCTGGTCACGCACATTTCACATGATTAAGTGTCAAGTTACCATGGTTTTAAGGTTTTGAGTACAAACAGAACCTTACAACTAAAGTTATTGTAGGGGAAAAAAGCAAGGAAATGGACAGACATCTTTGAAGTATTCTGTACTCAAAATATACTTTTACAATCTCTAAATATTTTAGTAGATTTAGCTCAAAATATTATGTTTATGTAACTCTGAAATTACCATTAGTGGTTCTTAACTGACTTGCCTGGTTAAATATATAGCTTTCTTTTGGTATACACGCTGTCAATCATTTTCGCCTATTTCTATCTTTGACTGAAATAAGCTAAGGTAATGGTAACAGTCCGTTACTTAAAATACAATTGTTGATACAACTAACTCACTCTCTGTTTGTGTGTTGGTAGCAATGATGAATGTGTAAAAATAGTCTATGGTTGGTTAGTTGTTCTCAACCAGTCTCAGTTAGCTAGCAATCTTGCTGCCAATTTAGTGACGCTAGTTAGCTAACAGCAAGCTGACAATATTGAAATGTCCATGTATGGTATGTTTAGCTAGCCAGGCTAAATTGTGTTTTGTTGTGTATTTTGTTTTGGTGGGACAGAACCTGATTCCACCAACATGCACTTCCAACCCCCTTGTTATTCTCCTACATTCAATTCACATTTCCACAAACTTCAAAGTGTTTCCTTTCAAATGGTACCAAGAATATACATATCCTTGCTTCAGGTACTGAGCTACAGGCAGTTAGATTTGGGTATGTCATTTTTGGCGAAAATTGAGGGGGCTATCCTTAAGAAAACAGAACATCAGTGATAGCAGATAGTCAAGCCAAAACCAACAGTTTCCATGCAGAAGACTGAAAAGATATAGCCACTTATGTTAACCATTTCTCTACTCAACTTTTTCAAACATGGTTTGTAGGCTTCTGGTTTAGCATAATCTTGTGGAGAAAGACACAGGGGAGCAATGTCAGTATTAAATGAGCAGTATGGGATTGGAACATAGAGGTCTACAGTACATAAAATGTTAGGAGGTCATTGAACAAGGATACACAAAGAATGTATCACTTAGCTGACTAGTATTGATAAATCTGGTACAAAGAATATAATGGTTGAATTTAGACAGTGAATGGGTGTTCACTACTTTCCACAAGCATTGAATAGTGATGAGACATGAGACACACTGGTCAAGATGAGACACCCTGGTCATGGAACAATTGGAAATGACTGGAGGAAAATAATGTCTCTGTCTGAATTTAAGTCTATGATTAATGCAAAGATTGTGGACACATAATTGCTTTCAAATTTTGCTCATGTATTTTTTTCTGAGTGTATTGTTGTTGACAATTGTCATTGCAGTCTCAGTGGCAGGGCAGATATTGTACCAGGATATATCATGGACTAGGACAGATGGAGAGGCTGTCTCCTACAGCTACAAAGACAATGATCAGTGTACAAAGTATGTCCATTGGTACCAGACGAAGGAGGGAGAATCTTTTATCCCAATTCTTGAGCTGTGAATGAATCGGCTGTGAATTAATGAAAAATATAGTGTTTTGCACCACAGGATGTGACATAATCAGAGGATCTGTTTGAGACGACACACCCCAGCTGTTTTTTCACATCTCATCTTCATAATCGACTATATGATCCAAACCATACTTCTGTAAAGATTTGTGGAATCAATTTGATTTTCAGTTCTTAATTTCTTATTCTTATTCATATTGTTCAATGTTATATAGAACACGTCACTTTTGATTTTCCCAATTCTTAAGCACATATTCACTGAACATGGACTGTGGAATAATAATATTCTCTCTTTTTCTGGGTAAGTGATTCATCCAACCTCCATCCAACTGGTATCTAATATTTGAATGGAATAATTCTACTGTGAGTTATTTGGTGATCCCCTTCTGTTTTACAGTGGCTGCTTCAGGACAACGGCTGCAACAGGACCAGATTTTAAAGACTAGGAAAGAGAAACAGACTGTCTCCTTCAGCTGCAAAGTTACTGGTTCGTGTTGGGGTAACACAGTCCACTGGTACCAGAAGGGAGAGGGTGAACCCTTCTCTCGGATTTTATACAATGTTATTAATTCCAATTCTTTCACCCGTGATAACACTCATTCTCAGACAGCAGATTTCTCTGCCGTGGGTAAGTCTGACTCCAGTGAGCTGAAGATCCAGTCAGTTAAAGTGTCCCATTCTGCCACCTACTACTGTGCCTGCTGGGACTCGTCAACCCACAGTGAGAACTGATCCACACAGCCTGTACAAAAACTCTGTGGTTTTAATGAAGCGTTGAATTCATGAAAAGGTTTCTGCACCACAGGAAGTTACATAATCAGAGGTTAGATTGTCTTCTTCTTCAAGTCCAAAGCGAAATGCTATTCTAAAAGGAATGATAAATACATAGTTGAGATGTCTTGCCAATGAGCAAACAATGTCTAAGTTGCATCTTCCTGGTGTGTCCTGTTTTCGGACGTCGTGTGCAGAGCTAGGGCAGAGGTTTGTGTGCAATTTGGGTATGTTGTGAATATAGAATGGCTAAAGGGTGTTCTTATTCATGGTGGAAGCAGAGTTGAAACGCCCAGTGATAGGTTGGCCCTGGCTGACGATGCACATGGATTTGCGATATTGATTGTATTTCAGGTACTTAACACAGATACTAATCAGAATCTATCGCTCATCAAAAACGGATTCGCTTTGATCAAGTTTGTATGGTTTTTGGGTCAAATAAAATACAAATATCAACCAACTGACATTAAACAAATACACATTTATCCCCCCACCCCCTCCCCTTCACACCTACACGACCTGCTTAATTAAGTACATACAGTACCAGTCAAAAGTTTGGACACCTATTCATTCAAGGGTTTTTCTTTATTTTTACTTTTTCTACATTGTAGAAAAGGAATCGCCCGTGCTTAGGTCTATTCAACGCTAGTCTGACCAATCAGATTCCTCGCTTCAAGATTGCTTCGATCACGTGGGCTGGGATGTGTTCCGGGTAGCCTCAGACAATAACATTTACGTATACGCTGACTCGGTGAGCGAGTTTATAAGGAAGTGTATAGGAGATGTTGTACCCACTGTGACTAAAACCTTCCCTAACCAGAAACCGTGGATTGATGGCAGCATTAACCAAAACTGAAAGCACATTCCACTGCATTTAATCATGGTAAGGCGACTGGAAACATGGCCGAATACAAACAGTGTAGTTATTCCCTCTGTAAGGCAATCAAACAAGCAAAGCTTCAGTATAGAGACAAAGTGGAGTCGCAAAACAACGGCTCAAACATGAGATGTATGTGGCAGGGTCTACAGACAATCACGGATTACAAAAGAAAACCAGCACCGTCGCGGACATCAACGTCTGCTCCCAGACAATTTAAACAACTTCTTTGCACGCTTTGAGGACAATACAGTGCCACCGACACGGCCCGCTACCAAAGAATGTTGACTCTCCTTCTCCATGGCCGACGTGAGTAAAACATTTAAACGTGTTAACCCTCGCAAGGCTGCCGCCCCAGACGGCATCCCTCGTTGCGCCCTCAGAGCATGCGCAGACCAACTGGCTTGTGTGTTTACGGACATATTCAATCAATCCCTATCCCACTCTGCTGTCCCCACATGCTTCAAGATGACCACCATCGTTCTTGTTCCCAAGAAAGCTAAGGTAACTAAATGACTATCGCCCCGTAGCACTCACTTCTGTCATCGTGAAGTGCTTTGAGAGACTAGTCAAGGATCATATCACCTCCACCCTACCTGTCACCCTAGACCCACTCCAATTTGCTTACAGCCCCAATAGGTTCACAGACGATGCAATCGCCATCACACTGCACACTGTTCTATCCCATCTGGACAAGAGGAATACCTACGTAAGAATGCTGTTCATTGACTACAGCTCAGCATTCAACACCATAGTACCCTTCAAACACYTCATTAAGCTTGAGACCCTGGGTCTCGACCCCGCCCTGTGCAACTGGGTCCTGGATTTCCTGACGGGCCGCCCCCAGGTGGTGAAGGTAGGAAACAACATCTCCACCCCGCTGATCCTCAACAATGGGGCCCCACAAGGGTGCGTTCTCAGCCCTCTCCTGTACTCCCTATTCACCCACGACTGCATGGCCATGCACGCCTCCAACTCAATCATCAAGTTTGCAGACAACACTACAGTGGTAGGCTTGATTACCAACAATGACTAGACAGCCTACAGGGAGGAGGTGAGGGCCCTCGGATTGTGGTGTCAGGTAAATCATCTCTCACTCAATATCAGCAAAACAAAAGAGATGATCGTGGACTTCAGGAAACAGTAAAGGGAGCACCCCCCTATCCACAATCAACGGGACAGCATTGGAGAAGGTGGAAAGTTTTTTAATTTCTATGGTGTATGGTGAAGAAGGCCCAACAGCGCCTCTTCAACCTCAGAAAAAAGTTGGCTTGACTCCGAAAACCCTCACTAACTTTTACAGGTGCACAATTGAGAGGATCCTGTCGGGCTGTATCACTGCCTGGTACAGCAACTGCACCGCCCACAACCACAGGGCTCTCCAGAGGGTGGTGCGGTCTGCACGGCGCATCACCAGGGGCAAAGTACCTGCCCTCCAGGACACCTACAACACCCGTTGTCACAAGAAGGCAAATAAGCTCATCAAGGACACCATCACCCGAGCCATTACCTGTTCACCCCACTTCCATCCAGAAGGCGAGGTCAGTACAGGTGCATCAAAGCTGGGACAGAGAGATGGAAAAACAGCTTCTATTTCAAGGCCATCAGATTGTTAAACAGCCCCCACAAGCACAGAGAGGCAGCTGCCTACCTACATACTTGATATCATTGGCCGCTTTAATGCCACATTAAAGAATGTTTACATATCTTGCATTACTCATCTCATAAGTATTTACTGTATACTGTATCCTTCACTATCTATTCTTTCCCAGCTATTGCACCTTAGTCGCTCTGTCACTACTCATCCATATATTTTATACTTATATATTCTCATCCCATTCCTTTACTAGATTGTGTGTATTAGGTTTTGTTGTGGAATTGTTAGATATTACCTTTTAGATACTGCTGCTCTGTCGGATCTAGAAGCATAAGCATTTCACTACACTCACAATAATATCTGCTAACCATGTGTATGTGACCAATAAAATTGTATTTTATTCATTAGGGCGGCAAGCCAAATCCTATGCCTGTATGTTAGGTTCAGCGAAGAGTCATCATTAAAAGGTAGCACATTGGGCAGACATAAGATGGGTTTAGACAAAATGCCTGATAATGATGAAGCCACAGATTTCCAAAAGGAGAAGACCTCTGGGCACTCCCAGTCCATATGAATGAATGTGCCAGGGGAAGAGCATACAGACAGGGGTTCAGTTTATGTTCATCTGAATAAGTTTTGGAGTCGCATAACTCATATGGGCAAAAGTATTGTGGCTGATTTGGGTTTCTTGATGAGAATATAATATTGGACCAGTACTCCAGTTAATATCTGCTGCTGAAATATCTTTGTTCCATATTGAATAGATTGGTAATTGGTGAAGCCTTATTCTAAAATTGATGAACCTTTTCACACTTGAGTTCCAAATATCTCTAACGGTTGCCCCAGCGTGTTTCTTTATGCACATGATGTCAGAATGCACTCACTGTTCCAACATGTGATTGTTACGCAATAGGACAGTTAACACACGCTGCCTGATAATTATATATAGGCTATGTTTCAACTTGTCAATTTCTAATTATTTTCTAATAAGTTGTATGTTCTAACAACAGTTTGAATTGAGGTGTGTTCCGCCTCCTCATTAATTGACATACTGTAGAAGAAGCCCATTTCAGTGTTGCGGACAATTTATGTCTGAAGCTTTACTGAGCCGGACAAAACATCCCTCTTTGAGGAGAGCACTTATTTTTACCCTTATTTTTGCACATCAAGTATGCATACATTTGCACAGTTTTCCACGAACTGACACATTTTCTGGCTGGCGCTCGCATTATTGCATTGTTGTTTTCTTTACAAATAATAACTTTGGACATGTGTGTGTTTGTGTATATCGTGTGGTCGTTTCTACTGTAGCATACTGTAGTATGTATGTAAGGTGAATAATGTATTTACAGTTTTATTCACATGTTTTCAAGTTCTAGTGACAAATAATGCATTCCGATCATTGAGTAAATTTTGTTGTACTGAATATAATGAGCTAATCCGAAGTTATTTGCCAGCTATGTGTGGCGCAATGTTTGTTGACATTATACAATGCATTCTGGGTGTCACGTAAACATCTGTCAGACCAAAGACCGTGATGTGATGAATTATAAATAGTGATGAATTATAAATAGTAATTTCTATTAGCTAATTCATGTTGTGGTTTGTGTCAGCCGAGAGTTCTCTAAATAGTACCGCTTGTGTTACATCAATCTTTCCTCAGTTAGCGCTAGCTCTAATGTAGCCTACATTTTCCGATTTGGATGATTGTGTATGCTGTCACTACTTCTGTGAATCTCTGAACATTGCATCCAAAAATAAACTGGTCACATTCAGGACATAACTTTGTTAAGGATTGTGTTTGTGAAAAAGAATTCTGTGAAAATCAACAACGTGGCTAGCTCAAATGCTGACTTTTGCATCAATCGAAACTGGATGTTCTAAATAAGCATTCTAATCAAACGGATTTGATCGTACACTGCACGGACCACTGTAGAATGATCACACCCGTTTGTTGGTACGTGTGAGAAGGTGAAATAGTTTTTTAGTTTTTTGCCTCAATCTAAACACAATACCGCATAATGACAAAATAAGACTGTTTTTTGGAAATGTTTGCAAATTTATAAAAAAACTTCTGAAATATCACATACACATAACTATTTCCCTTTACTCAGTACTTTCTTGAAGCACCTTTGGCTGCGATTACAGCCTCGAGTCTTTTAGGGTATGAAGCTACAAGCTTGCCACACCTGTATTTGGGGAGTTTCTCCCATTCTTCTCTGTAGATCCTCTCAAGCTCTGTCCTGTTGGAAGGTGAACCTTCGCCCCAGTCTGAGGATCTGAGCACTCTGGAGCAGGTTTTCATCAAGGATCTCTCTGTACTTCGCTCCGTTTATCTTTCCCTTGATCCCCACAGCATGATGCTGCCAACAACATGCATCACCATAGGGATGGTGCCAGTTTTCCTCCAGACGTGTAGCTTGGCATTCAGGCCAAAGAGTTCAATCTTGGTTTCATCAGGCCAGCGAATCTTGTTTCTCATTGACCGAGAGTTCTTTAGGTGCCTTTTTGGCAAATTCCAAGCAGGCTGTCATGTGTATTTAACTGAGCAGTGGCTTCCATCTGGCCACTCTACCATAATGGCCTGATGGTGGAGTGCTGAAGAGATGGTTGTCCTTCTGGACGGTTCTCCCATCTCCACAGAGGAACTCTGAAGTTCTGTTGTATTGACCATCGGGTTCTTGGTCACCTTCCTGACCAAGGCCTTCTCCCCTGATTGCTCAGTTTGGCCAGGCAGACAGATCTAGGAAGTCTTGTAGTCTTGGTGGTTCCAATGCTGCATCAATGTTTTGGTACCGTTCCCCAGATCTGTGCCTTGACACAATCATGTCTCTGAGCTCTACGGACAATTCTTTCGACCTCATGGCTTGATTTTTGCTCTGACATGCACTGTCAACTGTGGGACCTTCTATAGTGAGGTGTGTGCCTTTCCAAATCATGTCCAATCAATTGAATTTACCACAGGTAGACTTGTGTGGGTTGTGGACTCCATCTCATGCTACCACTAGAGTGAAAGCACCGGCAGCATTCAAAAGTGACCAAAACATCAGCCAGGAAGCATAGGAACTGAGAAGTGGTCTGTGGTCACCACCTGCAGAARCARTCCTTTWTTGGGGGTGTCTTGCTAATTGCCTATAATTTCCACCTTTTGTCTATTCCATTTGCACAACAGCATGTGAAATTTATTGTCAATCAGTGTTGCTTCCTAAGTGGACAGTTTGATTTCACAGAAGTGTGATTGACTTGGAGTTACATTGTGTTGTTTAAGTGTTCCCTTTATTTTTTTGAGCAGTGTATATATTTCTTTTCTGTAAAAAAAAGAATAATAAATTCACCAAAATTTGCAGCCTCCACTGTTCTAAATAAAGAAACATGACTCCTTTGCCTGCTTGTGTCATTGTAGCAGAACCATGTCCCGTGAACTGTATCCCTCCCAAGGGATTATACATTATGCTGGATTTCAAGCAGATGACTCATGAGGAGATGAATGGCAGTTTGATTATGAGAACACTCTTCCTACGGCTTTGCTATTCTCTGAACTTACTGTATGTTTCTTTGGAATGGCACTTTCATCATGACCACCTCTCCCATCATCTGCTGATTACAGATTGTTACACCATATAATGTGATTTAACCCCTTCAAAGTACATATTCAATGTATTTATTACAAAGTCTTCAAAAGCACAGTCATAGTTTATTAGGCCTAACTCCTTGCTAAGACAGCAACACACAAGCCGATCCCTCCCAGCGTGCTTCCATGTAGATCATTTAGGTGTCACGGTTTTCTAAAGTAGAACCCAGAAGCAGACCAGGACAAGGAGAGTCCGAAGGGCCGCCATCACATCCTCCTCAATCCTCCATGTAACGGCTCCCACGACAAAGTTCTGGGGAAGAATCGTCTCAGTCTTGGCCCCACTCTCCTCCGTCTTGGAGAACATCCGGGACAAGGCGTCCGCCTTGCCGTTCTTCGACCCAGGTCGGAACGTCAGGGAAAAATTGAAGCGTCCAAAAAACAAAGCCCACCTGGCCTGACGGGAGTTGAGACGTTTAGCCGATTGCACGTAAGCCAGATTCTTGTGGTCAGTCCAGACCACAAACGGTTGCTCCGCTCCCTCCAACCAGTGGCGCCACTCCTCCAAGGCAAGCTTCACCGCGAGAAGCTCCCGGTTACCCACATCGTAGTTTCTCTCTGCTAGTGAAAGACGACAAGAGTAGAAGGCGCAGGGATGGAGTTTACCGTCAGTGGAGCTATGCTGGGACAGGATGGCGCCCACCCCCACATCAGACGCGTCCACCTCAACAACAAACTGACGGGAAGTGTCAGGTTGAGAGAGAATCGGGGCGTTGGTGAATCGGCTCTTCAAGTCCAGAAATGCTCGGTCTGCCTCAGGAGTCCAACTGAAATTTCTGGTGCAAGACGTCAGGGCAGTTAAAGGGGCGGCCACCCGGCTGTAATCACGGATAAACCGCCGATAGAAGTTCGCAAACCCCAGGAATCTCTGGAGCTGCAATCTCGTACCGGGCTGGGCCCAATCCCGAACCGCCCGAACCTTCTCTTGGTCCATCTTGATCTCTCCCCTGGAGATGATGTACCCGAGGAAGGACGTAGTGTGGGCATGAAAATCACACTTCTCAGCCTTCACGAACAGACGGTTCTCCAATAAACGCTGCAGGACCTGCTTGACATGCTGGACGTGGCTAGAAAGCTCCCTCGAGAAGATGAGGATATCATCCAGGTAAACAAACACAAAATACCAATCATATCTCTCAGCACGTCATTCACCATACTTTGGAACACAGCAGGAGCGTTGGTCAGTCCAACGGCATCACCTGGTACTCGAAATGTCCATAGGTGTATTGAACCCAGCAACCACTCGTCCCCTCTCTGATCCGAACCAAATGTAAAGCATTGCGTAGGTCAAGCTTCGTAAACACCGTAGCACCCTGTAAAGAGTCGAAAGCAGAGCTCATCAAGGGCAGGGGATACTTGTTTTTGCCGTTATATCATTCAACCCCCGATAATCAATACACGGTCGAAGAGAGCCATCCTTCTTGCTCACAAAAAAAAATCCTGCTCCCAGGGGTGATGACGAGGGCGCGAATGAGACCTGCCAGCTAGAGACTCCTTGATGTAGGTCTCCAAGGCTTCACGCTCAGGTCGAGAGATACTGTATAACCGTCCTTGGGAAAGGCAGCTCCAGGGAACAGATTAATCGCAAGTCATAAGGTCGGTGGGGAGGAAGTGACAGAGCCTTCTGCTTACTGAATACTTCACCCAAATCGTGATATGTTTCTGGAACCAGGGACAAATCAGGAGGAGCAACTCACTGACCTGACTGGGAACAGGCAGTCCTATAGGCAGTTAGCATGACACTCAATGCTCCAACTAGTTACCTTACCCATCACCCAATCAAATGAGGATTGTGTTCTCTCAGCCAGGGGTAACCAAGAACCAAAGGAACATGGGCGAAGGCAGAATGAAGAAAGAGATAACCTCTGAATGATTCCCCGACAACAACATCTTAACCGGTTCAGTCCTCATAGTGATCCGTGCCAGACTACTGCCGTTCAGAGTGGTTGCTTCAATGGCTTCCGGCAATTGCTCCTTGGAAAGCCCCAGCTGTTCCACCAAGTCGGCATCAATAAAGCTGCCATCGGCACCTGAATCGATAAAAGCGTTCATCGCTAAACTCTGATTCTTATTCATGAGGGTCGCAGGAAAACGGGGTCTGACAGGGTTCTTGGGAGGTTGAAACTGGGCAGTAGTCTGGGCAGTTTAACGGGCGCTGAGGACAAGCGGAGATGTAATGTCCCGAGCTACCACAGTAGAGGCAGCTGTTGGTCTCACGTCTACGTTGGCGCTCCTCCTTAGTTAACCCGTGTCGCCCCACTTGCATGGGTTCAGGATCTGGCGGCAAAACACCTCCATTAATCCCGTGTGGGGAATAATGATCAACACGTTCTGGTCCACTTCCTGACCCGAATGGTAACCGAGTTGCTGATTGATTGGACGGGCCCCACTGCTTCTCCCTCCTTCTCTCTCGGACTCTATTATCCACCCGAATAGATAATGTGACCAAACTGTCTAGGTCACTAGGCTCTGGATAGGAGATCAGCTCGTCCTTGAGTTGCTCCGACAACCCCTGGTAAAAAAACGCTTGTAGTGACTCCTCATTCCAACCACTCTCCACAGCCAATGTCCTGAATTCGATCACAAAGTCTGCCACACTGCGAGCTCCTTGGCGAAGAGAGAACAAACGTTTAGCTGCGTGCTTACCTCGGACTGGATGGTCAAAAAGCTTTCTCATCTCTGCCGTGAACTCCTGGTATGACGCCATGCAGGTGTCCTGTCGTTCCCAAATGGCTGAAGCCCATTCCAGAGCTCTACCACGCAGCAGTTCAATAACAAAAGCTATCCTAGCCTTCTCTGTGGCGAAAGAGTAGGGCTGCAGATCAAAAACTAAATCACACTGCATAAGAAATGAACGGCATCTTCCCAAATCCCCTTCGTACTTATCAGGCGTCGGAACCTTGGGCTCACGGAAGGAAACCGCTCCAGAAGCGGCAGGTGAGAGGGGTGAAACAGGTGGTGGATGATCCGCCGGCAAACTGAGCTGATCCTGGATACTCGTCAAGCTAGTAGAGAAGTTCCGGACTGAAAATGCTAGCTCCTGTAGCGCCGTGTTGTGTTGTCCCAATATCTTCTCCTGCTGGGTAATGGCATGGCAAACGGAGTCCAGGTCCGCTGGGTTCATCCTTGGCCGGATCGTTCTGTCGCGGTTTTCTAAAGTAGAACCCAGAAGCAGACCAGGACAAGGAGAGTAGGACGAAGGTGAGTATTTATTTACAAGTTTAAACGTAGAGGTAGAAAGATCCAGGTGGCGGAGCGGGCAGCGGAGGTGAGTTGATGCGAGTGAATAGGCAGATCCAAGGGAGTAACAGAAGCCACCGACGACCAGGCAGGGATGGGGTGAGTGTTCCGGGTGAATGACTGTAACCAGAACAAACGGAGGTAAGTTCAAGGCAAGCAAGACGTACAAAACAACAAAACAAACTCTAACAAACTGGAGGCTGATACGCTGGCACAACATACTGTTCATGGCTAACGATCCGGCAGGGAATGGATGTCAGGTCAGAGCTTATGAAGTGGAGGGGTGATGATCAGGACCAGGTGTGCAGATAGCTGATGGGATACAGGTGCGGGTAATCAGAGATCTCCCAACTAGCTACGTCGCCCGGCAACCAGACAGGGTGCGTTCCAGGACACCGGAAAAACACTCCAGGACAGAACACAGGCAAAAACAGACTCAGGAAGCGGGATTCGTGACATTAGGTTCAGGTGTAAATGTCATGTTGGACTGTACACATTACTATTATTTATTATTGGAGAATACAACAAAAGCATTTTCACGTTTGGATGAAAAGCATATCCAAATTCAACTGCCAGCTACTCATCCCCAGAAGATAAGATATGCATATTATTAGTAGATTTGGATAGAAAACACTCTGAAGTTTCTAAAACTGTTTGAATCATGTCTGTGATTATAACATAACTTATTTAGCAGGCGAAACCCCGATGACAAACCATTCAGATTGCTTTTTGTTTTAAGGTCACTCTCTTTTCAATGAGTTTCATTGGGAAACAAGATTTCTAAGCGAATTGCTTGCCAGTTCCCTACTGCTTCCACTGGATGTCAAACAGTCCTGAGAAATTGGTTGAGGTTATTCCTTTGTTGTAATGAAGAAATACGGCCATCTGAAGTCGAGTCACCTAGGTGTCCTGTTTGATGAAGCGCCGTGACCAGAAGGCATGCTACATTTGGATTTAATCCTGTATGAACACAGATCATCCCGTCTTCAATTTTATCGATTATTAACGTTAAAAAATATCTAAAGTTGTATTACAAAGTAGTTTGAAAATGTTTTTGGCAAAGTTTACAGGTAACCTTTGAGATATTTTGTCGTCACGTTTGAGCAAGTTGGAACCTGTGTTTTTCTGGATCAAACGCGCCAAATAAATGGCATGTTTGGATATATATCGACGGAATTAATCGAAAAAAGACATTTGTGTGTTTATGGGACATATTGGAGTGCCAACAACAGAAGCTCGTCAAAGGTAAGGCATGAATTATATTTTTATTTATGCGTTTTGTGTCGCGCCTGCAGGGTTGAAATATGCTTATCTCTCTTTGTTTACAATGTTGCTATACTCAGATAATAGCATCGTATGCTTTCGCCGAAAAGCCTATTTGAATTCTGACATGTTGGCTGGATTCACAACCAGTGTAGCTTTAATTTGGTATCTTTCATGTGTGATTTAATGAAAGTTTGATTTTATAGTAATTTTCATAGTAATTCATTTGAATATGGTGCCAAGTGAGACAGTAGCGTCTTGCCTAAACTCAGATTTTTGGATATAAATATGAACTTTACCGAACAAAACATACATGTATTGTGTAACATGAAGTCCTATGAGTGTCATCTGATGAAGATCATCAAAGGTTAGTGGTTCATTTTATCTCTATTTCTGCTTTTTGTTACTGCTCTCTTTGGCTGGAAAAATGGCTGTCTTTTTCTGTGACTTGGCTCATACCTAACATAATCGTTTGGTGTGCTTTCGTCGTAAAACCTTTTTGAAATCGGACACTTTGGCTGGATTTACAACAAGTGTAGCTTTAAAATTGTGTAAAATACTTGTTGTTTGAGGAATTTAAATTATGGGATTTCTGTTGTTTTGAATTTGGCGCCCTGCAGTTTCACTGGCTGTTGACGAGGTGGGACGCTACCGTCCCACATACCCTAGAGAAGTTAAGGAACACTTGCTGAATGAATAGAAATGAGCTGGACATGGGTTTTGGGTAATCCAGATGTAGAGCATAAACCAGGCCAAAAAGAGCGAGAAAAGCATCTGGCCAAGATTGGAAGCTGTGCATCACCACTCTATCTTCGAGGAGGATGGAGACTTGGTGTGGCTGAAGGGAGAATGCATCTTCATCATCAGAGATGAAAGCAAGTATGCAGACTGGACCAATGAGGACACCAGGATTTCTTAACTCACGTTCCTAAGGTATGACAACCAGAAGAAGATGTGTTGTGATTTCTGGGCAAGGCAAGTAATAACCCTGTACGTATATTAACCAACCTTGCAGATTCTGAGTCGCTTTCACAAAGTAGTGCTGGGAGACAATGAAGGGCAGCCATTTGACTGACATTCACATGACTTGATTGCTAAAAGGACACAGACAGAACATTAATAAATCAACTTGCAGAGGACAAATGGGAAAAGTACATAGACACTGTGATTTTAAACCAAAATGGCTATCCATAGGCTAAGTCCCTAATTGAGACACAACACCCCTTGTACTACCATTTCACCCCAAACCAATTTTATGTACATTGCAGGTGGGGTTTGGAAAATAGTTTTAAAAAATAATAATAATAATAATAATAACATTTGGTCAGACCAAGGAAACTGACCAAATGTGTAAATTAGAATGTAACAAACCATTTCATCATACGTTTTCAGAATGGCAGAAAGCCGAAGTCCAAAGCTCCCCATCTGTTCCTGCACATCCCGGGATAAGGCCAACAAGCGTTCAGTGTGATAGTCTAGTGCAGCAAAGAACGATCGCTCCAGGTTCTGATTAGTTATGAGATGAAGCTATATCTGTAGATTTAAAAAAAAAAATTTAAAGACAGAAGTTTTCTGTACTTAATAAAATCTTCTTCAGGCTGCAATCCCGACGTCGGGATTAATATGACAACAGCCACTGCAAGTGCAGGGCGCGAAATTCAAAATCTATTTTTGTAAAATATTTAACTTTCACACATTAACAAGTCCAATACAGCATTTGAAAGATAAACATCTTGTCAATCCAGCCAACATGTCCGATTTTTAAATGTTTTACAGAGAAAACACCACATATATTTATGTTAGCTCACCACCAAATAAAAAAGAGGACAGACTTTTTTCACAGCACAAGTAGGATGAAGTAGCATGCACAAGCCAACTAACTAACCTAAAACCAACCTAAATAACCCAGAAAAAACTACCTCAGATGACAGTCCTATAACATGTTACACAATAAATCTATGTTTTGTTCAAAAAAAATGCATATTTTAGCTATAAATCAGTTTTACATTACTGCTACCATCTTAGCCACCATCATAGCTCCAGTCAGAAATCGCACGGCAGTAGCCAGAGAAAACAGACACCAACGTCAACTACTAATTTCACATCAGAAAAGATTTCAGAGAAATATATGGTGGATAGCTAATGAAAGAGAAAGATCTTGTGAATACAGACAATATTTCAGATTCTTTAAATGTTTTACAGCGAAAACACCAACATATATTCATGGTAGCTCACACCAAATACAAAAAGAGAGACAGATATTTTTCACAGCACCGGTAGCATGCAGCTAGCATGCAAAGCCAACCTAACTAACAGAACTAACCTAAATAACCAAGAAAAAACTCCCTCAGATGACAGTCCTATAACATGTTACACAATAAATCTATGTTTTGTTCGAAAAAGTTGAATATTTTAGCTATAAATCAGTTTTACATTACTGTTACCATCTTAGCCACCATCATAGCTCCAGTCAGAAATCGCACGGCAGTAGCCAGAGAAAACAGACACCAACGTCAACTACTAATTTCACATCAGAAAAGATTTCAGAAAAATATATGTGGATAGCTAATGAAAGAGAAAGATCTTGTGAATACAGACAATATTTCCGATTTCTGAAGTGTTTTACAGCGAAAAACACATATATCGTTATATTAGCTTACTACAATAGCTAACACACAGCAGCATTGATTCTAGTCAAACGCTAGCGATAGCACAGTTCACAGATATATGAAAAAGCATCCCAAATTGGGTCCTTATCTTTGTTGATTTTCCATCAGAATGTTCTCCAAAGGGTCCTTTGTTCAGAACCGTGTTCATTTGGACCTAGAACGAACGATGTCCCTGTTGAATTAGCATGACACACTGGCCATGCCATGCTAACCTCTCCGTCTTGACAAAATTCTTGCGTCGCATCACGTCTAAAGTCCAGAATAAATTTCAATAATATAATTAAAGTATATTGAAAAAACATACTTTAGGATGATTTTGTGACATGTATCAAAGAAAATCGAAGCTGGAGGTCATATTCACCTATAASGAGTGTTTTCCAGAAGCGCAGTCCATTTCCTACCTCGCGCCCAGAAAAAAATATCAAGTGCGCACTTATCACTCAAAGAGGTTCCTTTCAGTCTCTGACAGAGATAATCAAGTCCTTTTTTCTCTCACTTCCGCATGACAACCAGGGGAAGATGTGTGACGTGTTTGTACAGTCCCAAGTGCCAAGGCCTTTTATAGAGAGTATCTTGAAGAGAGACATAGCTTCTTGGAAATTTCTCTTTTTCCAGAAAATGGGCTGTAAAAAGAGRTATGTTTCACTTAGAGAAATAATTAAACCTGTTTTAGAAACTAGAAGGTGTTTTATATCCAAAGGTAATAAATAATATGCATATTGTACGAGCAAGAATTGAGTACGAGGCCGTTTGAAATGGGCACCTTTTTTCTGGCTACTCAATAATTTCCCTTGCAGCCATAAGAGGTTAATGCGATTATATATTACCAGGCTATTACTGAATGACAATAACTCAATATCCCCCCCCCCCACACACACACACACACACACACTTACCCTCCATTTTAGACATTGTAAGAGAATGTAAACCCTGCCACTAGGCCAAAGCAATATCTACGACTCTAGAAATAGTGCCGGTCAGCCATTCTCCACTGTCTGTATTTCAGGACCGCTGTTCAGAATCTCCTGTCTTCTCAGGGCAAATGTCTTTCCCATACAGCGATTGATCACAGCCAAGTCTTTGTGTGTCTTCTTCATCTCAAGAACAATATCGGTCCTTAGCTTTTCCAGATCAACTTTTGATTGAGGGAACTGTGAAGAGGTTGACTGGGCCAGAGTAACCGGTGTGTTTTAGTGGTGGTTCTGGACCTTTCCTTATCTGGGCACCTTTTTTTTACCAACCTCAGTACACCTTTCTCTGCCTAGATTTGTTCTGTATTTGCCTACTTTAAAATTAAGGCCATTGTTCCATCCCTCCCACCCTTTTGTTGACCCATTGTCAGCAAGGCATTTATGTCGGTGGAGTAAGGCGTCTGCAGCATCTTCAAACTGGCCTCCCGGGTGTCGCAGTGGTCTAGGGCACTCTGTCGCAGCCGGCCGTGACCGGGAGGTCCGTGGGGCGACGCACAATTGGCCTAGCGTCGTCCGGGTTAGGGAGGGTTTGGCCGGTAGGGATATCCTTGTCTCATCGCGCACTAGCGACTCCTGTGGTGGGCCGGGCGCAGTGCACGCTAAACAGGTCGCCAGGTGCACGGTGTTTCCTCCGACACATTGGTGCGGCTGGCTTCCGGGTTGGATGCGCACTGTGTTAAGAAACAGTGCGGCTTGGTTGGGTTGTGTTTCGGAGGACGCATGGCTTTTGACCTTCGTCTCTCCCGAGCCCGTACGGGAGTTGTAGCGATGAGACAAGATAGTAACTACTAAAACAATTGGATACCATGATTTTGGGGAGAAAAGGGGGTAAAATTCAACAACAGAAAAATACGAAAACAAAATCACACTCACTTGAATACTCATTCCTCTCATACAGTACATAGCTTTTAAAACGCCATCCAAAATCTGTTGTCTTTGGTTTCTGGTCAACACCAGTTGTCTTCCAAATTGGTCATACCCTTGATTTCCCTCTCTCAGTAACAATTCACGATCATGCGAAAAGGATGGCAACCTCATAGTTGTCACTCGGTTGTCCTTGATGCAGTGAAGTTGATAAGTGTGGATTCCTCAATGACACCCCAAAGCTAGTCAATATCAAAAGCTTAATTGCAAAACTATGAATCAGACTGTGTTTTGAAATTGAATGTCAATGGTGTAAGGAATGTAAAATTGCTGCCTCAGTAAAATGATAAGTTGGTCAACCGAGGCCCGCGGTCAAAAAAACCACCCCTCATAACTGTCAAACGCTCCCTAAAACACTTCTGCAAGCAGGCCTTTCTAATCGAACTGGCCCGGGTATCCTGGAAGGATATTGACCTATACCCGTCAGTAGAGGATGCCTGGTTGTTCTGCAAAAGTGCCTCCCTCATCATCTTAAATAAGCATGCCCCTTTCAAAAAATGTAGAACTAAGAACAGATAAAGCCCTTGGTTCACTCCAGACTTGACTGCCCTTGACCAGCACAAAAACATTCTGTGGCGTACTACACTAGCATCGAATAGTCCCCGTGATATGCAACTTTTCAGGGAAGTCAGGAACCAATATACACAGTCAGTTAGGAAAGCAAAGGCTAGCTTTTTCAAACTAAAATGTGCATACTGCAGCACTAATTCCAAAAGGTTTTGGGACACTGTAAAGTCCATGGAGAACAAGAGTACCTCCTCCCAGCTGCCCACTGCACTGAGGCTAGGAAACACTGTCACCACCGATAAATCCACGATAATCGAGGATTTCAATAAGCATTTCTCTATGGCTGGCCATGCTTTCCACCTGGCTACCCCAACCCCGGCCAACAGCTCTGCACCCCCTGCAGCAACTGGCCTAGCCCCACCCCCCGCTTCTCTTTCACCCAAATCCAGACATATCTGATAGAACTGCAAAATCTGGATCCCTACAAATCACCTGGGCTAGACAATCTGGACCTTCTCTTTCTAAAATTATCCGCCGCCATTGTTGCAACCCCTATTACTAGATTGTCAACCTCTTTCATATCGTCTGAGATTCCTAAAGATTGGAAAGCGGCCACGGTCATCCCCCTCTTCAAAGGGGGAGACACTTGTCATGTCGTTGGCTTGATGGGGGAGGTTTATGACCCCCATAAATACCTTCCCCCCGTTTCTCTCTCTCTCTACTCTATAGAGTTGACTCTTGAAAAAGCCCTTTGTTAAGGTAGAGATTCTGGTGACATCAAAAGATGGGAAGCGGAACCATATTTCGGTAATCCAACCAGTTGAAAATATGCGTTGGGACTTAATGAATATGATATCAGTTCAGTTGGCGTCTGAAACATGATTACTGATGATAGGACGACATAAACTGTATCTTGGAAAGTCTACACATTATAGTTATCAGATTCACATGGAATTGTTGTGCAATTTAAATGTTTAAATATGAAACTATTTGTGAAAAGATTAAATGTAACGTAGCTTCTTAATGAGAGAACGGTTTGTCATAGAGTAAACTCTGCCAACTCAGTGGCCCCGCCCATGTGAACAGACAGTGGTTGTAAAATATTAAACACAACCCTCTCTCCCAATCCCACATAAGCCCCTTGACAAAAATGTAACTTTCTGTTCCGAGGATGTTAGGTCCTATATTAAAAGGGCTCACTGCAGCCAACGTGAGTAAAACATTTAAACGTGTTAACACTCGCAAGGCTGCAGGCCCAGACGGCATCCCGAGCCGCGTCCTCAGAGCATGCGCAGACCAGCTGGCAGACCAGTGTGTTTACGGACATATTCAATCAATCCCTATCCCAGTCTGCTGTTCCCACATGCTTCAAGAGGGCCACCATTGTTCCTGTTCCCAAGAAAGCTAAGGTAACTGAGCTAAATGACTACTGCCCCGTAGCACTCACTTCCGTCATCATGAAGTGCTCTGAGAGACTAGTCAAGGACTAAAAGGACTAAACTCTTGCGTAAAAGTGGTTAATTCGCCATTGCAAATCCTACTTGACGGAGCCACGAGTGTAACGCATAGCAGTACATATTCAATAGCATTTTCAACAAGTTTATATATTTAAATTATGGCAAATAAATCAGGAAAAGCTAAAACAAAGTCTAGAGTCTGTGAACACCACAACCAGTGGTGTTCACCTGCCCAGATTTCTCTCTGCAGGCATGAATGTGCCTCAGGGCAAAAAGGGCACAGTAGGGAGACGTCGTTGTGCGCTTTGTCACAGGAAATTCCCCATCACCTGCACCACCTGTTCAGTAAGCCTCTGCTTTACAGCAGAAAGAGACTGCTATGGGCCATAGCACCAGCAGCACAATATTGTGTAGAGGCCTGAGGGTCTTCACAATATTGTAAATAGAAAATGTGTAAATAGTTACCCTTGTTATTTGTTTGTTTATTATTTTAAAATATATATATATATTTTTTTCATATATATATTTTTTTGGGGGGGTGGGGGGTGTTAGAATAGCATTTATGTATTTTGTTTATAGTTCTTTCCTTCAAAATGTATCACTGTACCAATTCGGCATATAACTTAATCCGGCATGGCCAAAGACATGACACACTCTAGACCCAAACTGTTACAAACCTATATCCATCCTGCCCTGCCTTTCTAAAGTCTTTGAAAGCCAAACAACAAAGAGATTACCGACCATTTCGAATCCCACCGTACCTTCTCCGCTATGCAATCTGGGTTCCGAGCTGGTCACAGTTGCACCTCAGCCACGCTCAAGGTCCTAGACAATATCATAACCGCCATCGATAAAAGACAGTACTGTGCAGCAGTCTTCATCAACCTGGCCAAGGCTTTCGACTCTGTCAATCACCGTATTCTTATCGGCAGACTCAACAACCTTGGTTTCTCTAATGACTGCCTCGCCTGGTTCACAAACTCTTTCTCAGAAATAGTTCAGTGTGTCAAATCGGAGGGTTGTCCGGACCTCTGGCAGTCACCATGGGGTGCCACAGGGTTCAATTCGACACTTTTATCCGTGTATATCAATGATGTTGCTCTTGCTGCGGGTGATTCTGTGATCCACCTCTACGCAGGCAACACCATTCTGTATACATCTGGCCCTTCTTTGGACACTGTGTTAACAAACCTCCAAACGACCTTCATTGCCATACAACACTCCTTCCATGGCCTCCAACTGCTCTTGAATGCTAGTAAAACGAAATGCATGCTCTTCAACCGATCGCTGCCCGCACCCACCAGCCCGACTAGCATCACTACTCTGGACGGTTCTGACTTAGAATATGTGGACAACTACAAATACCTAGGTGTCTGGCTAGACTGTAAACTTTCCAGACTCACATTACGCATCTCCAATCCAAAATTAAATCTAGAATCGGCTTCCTATTTCGCAACAAAGCCTCCTTCACTCATGCTGCCAAACATACCCTCGTAAAAATGACTATCCTACCGATCCTTGACTTCGGCGATGTCATTTACAAAATAGCCTCCAACACTCTACTCAGCAAATTGGATGCAGTCTATCACAGTGCCATCTGTTTTGTCACCAAAGCACCATAATCTACCCACCACTGCGACCTGTATGCTCTCGTTGGCTGGTCGTCTCTACATATTTGTCGCCAAATCCACTTGCTCCAGGTCATCTGGAGCAAGTGGAGGTAAAGCTCTGCCTTATTTTAGCTCACTGATCTCCATAGCAACACCCACCTGTAGCAATTGCTCCAGCAGGTATATTTCACTGGTCATCCCCAAAGCCAACACCCCCTTTGGCCACCTTTTCATTCCAGTTCTCTGCTGCCAATGATTGAAACAAATTGCAAAATTCACTGAAGTTGGAGACTAATATCTTCCTCACTAACTTTAAGCATCATCTGTCAGAGCAGCTTACCGGTCACTGCAGCTGTACACAGCCCATCTGTAAATAGCCCATCCAACCAACTACCTACCTCATCCCCATATATGTTTTTGTTTTCCTGCTCTTTTCCACACCAGTATTTCTACTTGCACATCCTCCTCTGCACATCTATCACTCCAGTGTTAATTGCGAAATTGTAAATACTTTGCCACTATGGCCTATTTATTGCCTTACCTCCTTACTTCATTTGCACACACTGTACACAGATTTTTCTATTGTGTTCTTGACTGTACGTTTGTTTATCCCATGTGTGTTGTTGTTTTTGTCACACTGCTTTGCTTTATCTTGGCCAGGTCGCAGCTGTAAATGAGAACTTGTTCTCAACTGGCCTACCTGGTTAAATAAAGTTGAAATATAAAATAATAATAATAAATAGATCTGTAAAAAAAAATATTAAAGCTCAAGAGTTATGCTTAGATATGCAGAGAAACATTTACATATTTTGTATTAACAATTAAAAATGCTAAATGATCCAATTTAAAGATGGGGGGGGACTAGCTACCTCAGGAAAAAAACACCAACCCCCCACCACCCCCCATCCCCCACATCCACCCCTCCAGGCTACCCTCACAGTGCAGACTACTTTTTGAGAAGGGAATTTTCACTGTGTAGGCTCGAATTTGGCTCTGGCACGACACTTTATGTGACAGGTAAGATATCCATTCCTCTGATTTTCAACAGGTAAACAAAGCAGTAGTCCTTAATAAGTCATATTTAATCTATAGCTCTAATCACTATCCAAAATCATTTCGAAAACATCTGCAGTATTGCTCCGCAAATATGCACTATTCATGATTAATCCATGTTAGGAAAAAAATATTAAGTATTTGAAAGTTATTAGTCTGTACAATAGATAATTCTGATTTTCAAGGAAGCCATACGAACATTTTACAGTATATTGCATGTCCCTAGTCTTAGAGATATACACCCTCAGTTAAATTAGTGATATAAATGTAAAGTAATTTGACATAGAGCAAAAATGTTGAACTGTTTACTTAACTAAGAGTCTTACGTTTTAAATGACATTGAAAGTTATGATTTACATTGAAATAAGATATTCCATAAAGGATAGATGTTATGGAGAAAAATGTAATTAATTGTTCACTTGAATATAGACAGTACAGCTGGATATAGAACAAATGGTGTGGGACATCACGATTCATCTTGTGTGTGATGTCCCTTTAAAGAAGTCTGTAAATGTTATTATATCTCTTGAAAATCAGACGGCAATACTCGAAAACCCAAAGTGACGGTGTACCCAGCGTCCAGCTCTGAGTCGAATGGGAAGACCACCCTGCTATGTCTGGCTAGAGACATGTTTCCAGACTTGGTCAAGATCTCATGGAAGATGGAGGATGGAATAACGGAGGTGCCCAAAGCAGAGAGGGAACAGCTGGAAAAGAGGGAGGAAGGACAGACGACCAGTATGATCATCATTGATAAAGAGAATACGTACAGGAACAAATACATCTGTTCTGTGGAGCATGAATTGGGCGCTCAACATTTTGACATCCCAAAAGGTAAAGCCAGTCATTGAAATAGTTTTACATTAGTATGTAGGCCTATTATGTTTTTTTATACATCATTATTAATTTAATATTTATGTACTATATTTATATGAGTAGGTTATCATGGATTCAACCATGTAAAAATGACATAGGCCTATTAAAAAGAAAGAACATAAAAATGTGACATAAAATTGGCCATTGCATAGGAATGTTGTGTAGTTATTAGTTTTGCAAGTTAAAACAAAACACCTTAATTAGCGGAACAATTATCCCTGACAGTAGCCTACATAATATTCTGAAAGCATATTCTTTAATATAATCTTTTTCCATCTCATTCTCAAATAAACCAACAGAAGATACTCCAACCACCATGTCTTCACCAACCTGCCCGTTCAGAAATGACATGCAGGAGTATGTCGAAGGTAAAATGAATGTATATTTCATGCAGGGTTGGGGTCAATTCAAAACAAAAATAAAAAATAGGGGGGGGGAAAAAATACGAGTGGTTGGATAAATTAACGGATTTAGACAGGTATTAAATCCGATTGCGTTTTGTCGACATTCCACCTTCTGACGAACGCATTCACGGTAAACGCTGTTTATGGCTGCTCAATTTGAAATTACCTTTAATTAAGGGCGCTTTCACATATCCTCTTATGATCCAGATCCAGGAGCGTTTAGTAGCCTACCCTGATCCGCGCTATAAAGCATGTGTGAAACACAAACTAACCCGGGGTGAAACGAATCCTGGACCAGCGTGAGTAGTGGGTCCAAGATCCAGGACCAGAGTACCAGGAATTGTGACGTGGCAGAGCGAGTCGAATGGAACATTATTACCTGTTGCACTCGCCAAGGTCATGTAAAATGTTCGTATTGTTAAAACTTCCTAAGTGGAGTATAGCCGACAAAACGCGATCGGATAGATAATCTGATCATGGTTTATAGGCAAAGTGCCTAGATGCCATCCAGTGCCGAGATGCCATCCACGGTAAATGTAGCATATGTCGGCTTAATAGGAACATGTGTTTATAAACGGCAATGAATGTAACCTGCATTCAAATTGAATCCCAGCCTTAATATGTTCTCTTCACCAGATTCCTTCCAGTCAACGTTTAGTCTGAACCTGGCCTCTGTGGTTTACACAGTGATGATAGTGAAGAGCATGGTGTACTGCTGTGGGCTCTCTCTCCTGCTGCACAACAGGAACCTGGGAAGAGGACCCAGCACCTGAAGACCTCTATGAGGAAAATCATTTATGCGCTTTTTTACATTGATACAATGTTGTTGTTTTTTACATTGATACAGCTTGCATGACATTTTCCTTGCCTAACACAGCCTGCTCAAATTAACCAAGTTGCTCAAAATAACCATATTATTTCAGATGCGGATGGATTTAATAATCGCTGCCTTTGTGAACAAAAAGTTGCAACAACAATGGTTCTGTAAATGATTGTAAAAAACATTTTTACAGTTCCGTGCTGTTTTCTATGAATAAAGGTTACTTAAAACCCCCAAAACATTGCATCTCTTTACTATAAGATAATCTTTTCATATTTGGGGAAATGTTATTTAATTGAATCTCATCAGAAGCGGAAAAATAAGATCATAAATTCACCAATTATCTGTTTTCAACTTGTTTGCGTCAGTGTGCATGTTCCCGGCGCAGATGTTGAGCCTAGACTTAATAGTGGTGAGATAATATGGTTCATGTTTCTTTGGTTTTCTAAGTACATGTGAAACGGTAGTTACTGGAAACAAGATATAGCTAACTGCATAACCACAGCTCGAGTGTGTGATGAGTTGGTTATCCAAAGCTGCTGGATGATTCATTTTGCCTTGATCTGTTTTTACCTCTAGTTGTGGGTTCGGCTCCTGCCATCAAATTGAAGAATATGACAGCGATGGCAGACGAGTCCGTAATGGTAGTTTATGGTTCTTGCATTTGTAGAATTAGAGATCTATGGCAAACGAACGTTTTATACTTTTGTTTATGTGTACGTTTTACCTTGAAACAATCAAATTAAATTAAATCAAGGTTGGAGTGTTTAATTTGTTTTTAACATATATTTTGCAAGGAAATTAACATTGTTATCAAGAAGTATTTTCCATGTTATTGTCATGTTATTACCATGTATTCTGTGCTTCAATGTAAAGTGCTACCGAAATGTCTTATTAATTGTTTTATTTTCTCTACATCGAAACTAGGAAATAACACATATGGAATCATGTAGTAACCAAAAAAGTGTTAAATAAATCTAAATATATTTTATATTTGAGATTCTTCAAAGTACCCACCCTTTGCTTTGATGAATTCATTGCACGCACTTGGCATTCTCTCAACCAGCTTCATGAGGTAGTCACCTGGAATGCATTACAGTTAACAGGTGTGCCATGTTAAAAGTTAATTTGTGGAATTTCTTTCCTTAATGCATTTGAGCCAATCAATTGTTTTGTGACAAGGTAGGGGTGATATACAGAAGATGGCCTTTTTTGGTAAAAGACAAATCCATATTATGGCTAGAACATCTCCAATAAGCAGAGAGAAACGACAGTCCATCGTTACTTATTAAGGGAAAGGGGGATACCTCGTCATTTGTACAACTGAAATGTGTCTTCCGCAACACTCTGACCTTTAAGACATGAAGGTCAGTCAATACAGTTTCTTCAAGTGCAGTCGCAAAAACCATCAAGCGCTATGATGAAACTGGCTCTCATGAGGGCCGCCACAGGAAAGGAAGACACAGGGTTAACTCTGCTGCAGAGGATCAGTTCATTAGAGTTAACTGCACCTCAGATTGCAGCACAAATAAATGCTTCAGTAACAGACACATCTCAACATCAACTGTTCAGAGGCGACTGCGTGAATCAGGCTATTCATGTTCGAATCATATTAAACACTATTGTTGCACACAGAGTGAGTCCATGTAACTTATTATGTGACTTGTTAAGCACGTCTTTACTCCTGAACTTATTTATTTATAATCCATTTCAAAATTCAGGCTGTAACACAACAAAATGTGGAAAAAGTCAAGGGGTCTGAATACTTCCCAAAGGCACTGCGCGTTTTGAAACCTTTCCTCATCCTCATTACTTGCATTAAATGCCTCCCTCAAGTGTCACTAAATGTACAGAGTGGTTCAAAATGATTGACACCCTTGATAAGGGGGCGGCAGGTAGCCTAGTGGTTAGAGCGTTGGGCCAGTAACCGTGGAGAGACTATATGGACACCCCTGGCCTGCAAAGCTAGGATTTATGTCACACAGCCAAGTGAACATATCACACAGGGTTGTGACAGCTAAGGAGTGTCGGTATTTTTGTATTGCTGTGTGCTCGATTTTATACCTGTCAGCAATGGGTGTGGCTGAAAAAGCCACACCCATTGTTTTTCATAATGCAGTGCAATCTACAGCCTTAATTCTGTACAACACATGTATGGTATTATACTGTGCACTCTACAGTGTTTTACTGTTGAAATTGCAGAAAAGTATTCAATAAATAAAATGACTGGCTAAAATCCCAGCCTATAAACTTTTATTTTCTCCAGATTCCTTCCAGTCCATGTGCAATCTGAACCTGGGCTCTCTGGCTTACACAGTGATGACAGTGAAGAGCATGGAGTAGTGCTGTGGGCTCGCTCTCCTGCTGCACCACAGGAACACGATAAGTAGACCCAGCACTAGTGGACCCATTAATTGAAAGGGAAAACCACAAGTATGGATATAGTTGTAGTGGGCTGGGAACAACAAGGATTTTACATCCCATTGAGATCGAAAAATGTTTTTGTCCTACTTTATTTTAGGATGCTAAAGTATTGTGAGCCATATCTTTCCATGTCTTCCATTAACTTCAACTGCCAATTATGAAATGAATTGCGGAACTTTAAATTGTGTATATTGTGTTTCCCTCCTTAAAATGTACAATCACATTTTACTTTTGATGATTGTGGGAGCCACTCGCTGCAGACACTTGAAAGAAGGTTCAGTTAAGGTTTTCTGAAAAATAAGGAGAGCAAATATTGAAGGTAGATCCTTATGATTTAAATTTAGACTGTTTTATGAATGTTACCCTGCAATAGGCCTATCTGTCACAGCGGTAGATCATTTTCACTAAATCCGTCTTTGATTTACACAAAAATATTTCCAAAATATTAATGTGACCTATAACTTATTAAATATGTAGTCTCATTATTTCTAAATATGCATCATTATCCAAAATAATATTTAGTAACTTATCATGTGTGTAATGAAGTGTAATTTATTTCAAGGAATTTGAGTATTTATTAGTATTTAATATCTTAATTCAATTTTTGTATTAATTTACCATGAATAATTGAAAATTCAGATGTTATTTTTGTTATAATTAACTAAATGCTGAGTGCTTATTGAGCAGACGAATGATTGAAATCATGAATTTGTGCTTTTTACATTGATACAATGTTTTTCCTTGCGTAACACAGCCTATTGTAACGACCCTGGGTTTATAAGCACGGAAATCGACTCTGCCGCTTGAGCATGCTTTTGCGGCACAGTCGATAGCGCGCCGGACCTCGGGCTAGGAGGTCGAGGGTTCGAGACCTGCTCCCTGCCTGTTTCATACACTATGTATTTTCCTTGCTAAAATTAAACAGCCTATGTATTTTCCTTGCTAAAATTAACACAGCCTATGTATTTTCCTTGCTAAAATTAACACAGCCTATGTATTTTCCTTGCTAAATTAACACAGCCTATGCAGTGTGCAAAGTTTCTCAAATAACCAATCCTTTCAGATGGGGATCGGTTTAATAATCGCTGCATTCGTGAAAAAAATGTTACAGCAAACTAGGTTCTGCAAAGTAGCATATTGTAAATGTTGTACGTTCGGTGCTGTTGTTTTACGAGGAAACTGTCACCTTAATAGAAAATATCAAATCAGATGTTATTTGTCACATGCGCCGGAATACAACAAGTGTAGACTTTACCGTAGCGTAAATGCTTATTTTCTAGCCCTTCCCAACAATGCAGTAAAAAGTAAGATAATTAGCAAATAGATAAAAAGAAAATAGCAGCATTTAGGCATAAGGGATAATCAACGAGGGGGCTATAGCTAGGTTCCCTGGTAAATAATGAATAACCTGAAGGTATCTTTCACGCCATGCTAACGGAGTGGAACTAACCTTCCACAGAGTTGCCTTATTTTCCAGAGAACGCATAAAGCCCCGAGTTCATAATCCTGTTCATATCATGGCTATAATGTACACATTTGCCGGTAGAAATGTGTTTAAAATCCACTGAAATAGCTAGAAAGTGTAATAGATAGCTACAGTAGTTACCTTGGTAACCAAACAAACTTGCTAGTGTTAACAGTATAACTTTAGTACCGTCCCCTCGCCCTGACACGGCGCGAACCAGGACCCTCTGCACACATCGACAACAGTCACCCACGAAGCGTCGTTACCCATCGCTCCACAAAAGCCGCGGCCCTTGCAGAGCAAGGTGCAACACTACTTCTAGGTTTCAGAGCAAGTGACGTAACTGATTGAAACACTAGTAGCGCGTACCCGCTAACTAGCTAGCCATTTCACATCCGTTACACTCACCCCCCCTTCAACCTCCTCCTTTTCCGCAGCAACCAGTGATCCGGGTCAACAGCATCAATGTAACAGTATAACTTTAGTACGTCCCCTCGCCCCGACACCGGGCGCGAACCAGGGACCTCTGCACACATCAACAACGGTCGCCCACGAAGCATCGTTACCCATCGCTCCACCAAAGGCCACGGCTCTTGCAGAGCAAGTGCCAACACTACTTCTAGGTTTCAGAGCAAGTGACGTAACTGATTGAAACACTAGTAGCGCGTACCCGCTAACTAGCTAGCCATTTCACATCCGTTACACTAGTTTAGCTAACCAAACTTTTATGAAAATCCAATTCAAGAATTACAATGTTTTCAATTCGACTTTTGCATTCAAAAGCAGCTCAAACATAGAATATGTAAGAAATAACTATAGCCATTTAATTCTACCATGTGGAAATACCATATTTTTTTAAGCAATAAGGCCTGAGGGTGTATGGTGTATGGCAAATAATACCAAGCTAAGGGCTGTTCTTAACCACGACACAACGCAGAGTGCGTGGATACAACCCGTAGCCATGGTATTTTGGCAATATACAACAAACACCCGAGGTGCCTTATTGCTATTATAAACTGGATACCAATGTAATTAGAGCAGTACAAATACATGTTTTGTCATACCTGTGCTATACGGTCTGATATACCATGGCTTTCAGCCAATCAGCATTCAGGGCTTGAACCACCCAGTTTATAAAGGGATATAATGCACGCTCTAGAATGCCCTTTAAGTCAATCAGGTACAAGTATGCAACAATGACATGGTATGAAATAAAATAAAACAACAAAATAACAACAAAAAAAAATATATATATATATATATATATATATATATATATACACACAAGGAGTAGCCTACTGTACAGAGTCAGTGTACTGGGATAAGAGGTAGTTGGTGTGATTGAGGTCATATGTACATGTAGGTTTGGTTAGGGGATTGATTTATGTACTAATACACTGTAGGCCTACATGTAAGCAGGGGTGAAAAGCAGAAAGTCCAGGTAGCCATTTGATTAACTGTTCAGCAGTCTCATGGCTTTGGGGTAGAAGCTGTTAAGGAGCCTTCTGGACCTAGCCATCAAATTTGAGAATATGACAGTGATGGGCAGACAAGACAATTCCATAATGGTAGCTTATTGTTTTTGCATTTGTAGAATTGTAGGCCTATTGCAAAACAAGCTCTTCATACTTCTGTTTATGTATAGGCTACTTTTTTACCTTGAAACATTCAAATTACACAGAAATTAAATGAAGTCAGGGATGGAGTGTTTAATTTGTTTTTTAACTTAGACTAACTTTTACCAGGAAATAAATATGGTTATGAAATACAGTAGAATTAAAGTCAGTTTCCAGGTTATTATCATAATTATCACTCACATATTATCACCTATTTATTTTGTGCTGTAATGTAAAGTGCTACCGAAATGTCTTATTAATTAATTGTATTTTTTTATCTTCACTTCCCAATGAAGGCCCTTTAACAGTATGTTCAAATGTTACATTTTATTTAATTATATTGAAATACAAATAACATCTATAATACTATAATTAACAGAAATTACTGATACAATTTTCACTTTCATCCCAAATACTAAATACAAAGACGAGTAAAACTAATGACAAACTAATAAAAAGCTAGATAGCCTGCACGGTATTGTTTCACTGAATTAACAAGCAAGTAATGTAATTATTCATCAAATGTGGTAACATGCACATAGGCTTTCCACTGTGAAAATGAACTTGGTGCCTTGAACAGTGAACCTTATTATTTTACTCTATTGAAAAAGAGAAGAGAATGCTCTCTTTAGTGGGTATTCAATATGAAACAACATGGCCGGATTTCAATCTGATTAACTTTGTCGGCTACAGTATTGACAGTTAACTACATGCAGCAGGATGTTTTTCTCACACATCAACACTTGTTAATGGTGATGATGGTTGTGGCATTTATGTCGTTTATTAATCAGTGAGAGATACAAGTTTCCGGTAAAGTGGGCGACCTAATCTAATCTTCAACATGAGTGTCTTGGTAGGCTATATTTTTCCAATGCCTTTGAATTGTTGATTATTATGTAAACATGCTCTGACAATCTCCAATTCAACCTCTGATGCTACTTTACAAAGCATAGTAGTATGGTCCCGTGTAGCTCAGTTGGTTTTGGGTTTGATTCCCAATGGGGACCAGTAAGCTCTTAACCGCTAGGCTACATGCCACCATATTTCTTTCAAATCAGTGAAGGGAAGTTCACACTTTGGGAGGAAGGACAGATATGTAGATAATACAATTGGAACATAGCCCTTGTCAACAACAACAGGAAGTGGCATCAGATTGGGGGAGCAGTTAGAAACCACAAGGCCCAAGTGACAGTGTTTCACCTCACATCTTTGTCTCTGCACCAACTGAACATAAGTATCAGGTTCAGGTTCAATAGAGGACACATCATAATCATCATAGAAATGTCTCTCGGATCTGTTGTCATTCTTTACTCACTTTATTTAACTAAGTGTGTCCCAAACAATCATTTTTTCTGAACAATGCACCCCAGTCATTGATGCAAAGTTTGTGGTCATGTAATTTATTCAAATTTCTGCTAATATATTTTAATTTCAGTGTGTTGTAGATTAGTTTTTGTTGTTGTCGTATTCTCCTGCGGAATCTTGTCAGGTCACAAAAGGCAACGTGTGGCTTGAAGCAATGCGTGAAGGGATGTATTTAAAGGTCAGTGGCCATGCTGACAGCATTCCCCAACACAAAAACAATTACATTATGCCCACAACCCCTATCCAACCCTTTCCCGTTTTTCAACTGGTCATTCAGTACATCACCGTTTCCGTTCAATTGAACTCGTATTTTTTGATTTTCCCAATTCTTAACAACATAATCACTGAACATGGACTGTCATATAGTCATATTACATTAACTGCAGGACATACACATTTGTATATGGTGTGTATTGTTTCCCTCCTTACAATTAAAATGAATATCACATTTTACTTTGGGACTTACCCATTGCAGACACTTAAACAAAGGTTAAGTTAAGGTTTTCTGCTCTCCTTAAAATAAGGAGAGCAAATCTTTCAGGTAGATCAATTATGATTTAATTTTAGACTGTTTTATGAAAGTTGTCCTGCAAAATATGTCATAGTTAAATTATTTTCACAAAATCTGTATTTGATTTCTACCAACAACAAAAAAATATATATATATATATTTATCTAAATATTATGTTTACTTAAATATTTCATTGGTAAATATATAGGCCCTTGACCTCTAAGTATGTATCATTTTCTAATAAAATATTTTGTAACTTGTCATGTTTTCTAATGTAGTATTTCATATCTTAATTAATTCAATTATTTCATTCATTTACCATGAATAACTGAACATCCAGCTTTTATTTTTGCTTTAAATAACTAAATGCTGAATGCTTATTGAGCAGGTATATTTGTCTATGAGGGAAATCATTTATTTGTGCTTTTTTACATTGATACAATGCTGCTGTTGTTGTTTTACAGTGATACGGCTTGTATGAAGGGGTGACATTTTCCTTGCGTAACACAGCCTGCTCAAAATAATTACATTTCCCAAAGTAACCATGTCCTTTCAGATGGGGATGGGTTTAATAATCGCTGCCTTTGTGAAAGAAAACACAAATGGTTCTGCAAAGTATTGGTGCTGTTTTGGATTAGGAAAATGTCACCATAATAGAAGATAAAGGCTACTTGAAACCATCAAAACATTTGATTTCTTTACTATAAGATAACCTATTCTTAGTTGTGAAATGTGTATTTTATTATATCTCTTCAGAAGCGGAACAATAAGATCATAAGATCCCTTATTCTCTGTTTTCAACCTGTTTGCTTGAATCTGCATCTTCCGACGCAGATGTTGAGCCTGGACTAAATAGTGGTGGGAAAATGTGGTTAATGTGTTTTTTAGGTTTTCTGATGAAATGTGAAACGGTAGCTACTTGAAACAATATATAGCGGTGGCAGGTAGACAAGCTGTTAAGCGCGTTGGGCCAGTATCCGAAAGGTCGCTGGTTCGAATCCCTAAACTGACTTGAGGAAGGCACTTAACCGTAATTGCTCGTGATAAAAGCATCTGGTAAATGACAACTTGAGCATGTAATGAATCCCTTGTTTTATTTATTATTTTTCGTCTCTATTTGTGGGTTCGTGTCTTGCCATCAATTTCAACAATATGACAGCGATTGGCAGACAATACGATTGCATAATGGTACCTTATGGTTCTTGCATGTGTAGAAGTGTAGGCCTATGTCAAAACAAGCTCTTACATTTGTAAGAGCTTGTAATATGGTTATCAGGAGAAGTAGAATATCAAGTAGCTCTGTTTCAACGTTATTAGCATGTTATTACCATTTATTCTGTGCTGTGTCTTATCAATTGCTTTCTTTTCTCTATAAGGTACTAGTGGGTAACTAGCCCCCCCTTAGAACAATATTGAATTGCTGACACAAAAAAGCAACGTTTGGAGAAAAAAAAAATGGGTATGTGGATGATGGTCATGCTTAGGCGAATGAACTATAAAGGGAAATAAATTGCTACAGTTTACACTTTTTTAGTTATTTCATGAAATTTCATTTTTAGAAAAGTGCGTTTTTTAAGAGTACTGGGATAACTGAATGAAAACGGGGAGAGAAGCCAATTGAAATGCGCTCTCTTAAAAATGTAGCTAGCTATCTAGCTATATGACAAAAAAATGCTGTGTAAAGACTATGAAGTAACATTAACGGTAAATCTATCAGTCACTAGTTGTAACATTTACAACTGCAATTAAGTTACGTTGTCTTTTAATGTATTTGACATCAGACGATCTGGTAGTAAGGTTGATAGCTAGCACTCCTAGCAGCCTATTCTAACTAGCTTAGCTGGCTAGCATTTACTGCTAGTTAAGTTGCTTGTTAGCAAGTTAGCATAAATTATTGATAACTGGGCTATTCATTGTCTTAATGACAAGTACCAACACACTTCAACATATTACTAATTTAAATAATAATTATCTACATTTTTCTCTCTAAACAAGTGGAATATTTATCTTAAGGCTTTCTTACGTGTGTATTTAAAAACAATTCTAGATCTAGCTTTATTGGAATATATAATCAACTGTTTCAAAATGTAAAAAAATTGATAAACTTACAACAAAATCATTTTTTATTTTTTTTATATCTCCAAAAGATGTGATGACACAGAGGAAATGTTTTTTTGAGCAAGAGCAGTGGCAGCCAGGGAAAGTGTTGGGGGAAAAATGTGGTGACATCTTGTGGTCTTAATTTGAATTACAGGCAGGGGGCAGTTACCCCAAGGGGCTAGTTAACCTCTAGTACCCTACTTCCCGAAGAAGGCCCTTTAACCCTAGGAGGCATAGTAAACATGGTGCCCCAAGAATGCATATGCCGGGTAAAAATGACCCGATAATGTAATATGTGTTTTATTTATATGGGTCTAAAATATTATCCATTTGTGGAACATAATTATTTTGAGTAATGATAACAAATTATGAAAATTCATAACCGCTATTGAAAATATTAGCATATTTTTCTTACAATCCTCTTCTGACCCTGGCTGCTCTGAGTGGTGGTGGCAGGGTTCTCCTTCATCACCCCACATCTTTCCATTACCTCAGTTCTTCTGTGGAGATGGGAGAACCTTCCAGAAGGACAACCATCTCTGCAGCACTCCAACAATCAGGCCTTTATGGTAGAGTGGCCAGACAGAAGCCACTCCTCAGTAAAAGGCACATGACAGCCCAATTGGAGTTTGCCAAAAGGCACCTAAAGGACTCTCAGACCATGATTAACAAGATTTTCTGATCAATCAATCAATCAAATGCATTTATAAAGCCCTTCGTACATCAGCTGATGTCACAAAGTGCTGTACAGATACCCAGCCTAAAACCCCAAACAGCAAGCAATGCAGGTGTAGAAGCACGGTGGCTAGGAAAAACTCCCTAGAAAGGCCAGAACCTAGGAAGAAACCTAGAGAGGATCCAGGCTATGAGGGGTGGCCAGTCCTATTCTGGCTGTGCCGGGTGGAGATTATAACAGAACATGGCCAAGATGTTCAAATGTTCATAGATGACCAGCAGGGTCAAATAATAATAATCACAGTGGTTGTCGAGGGTGCAACAGGTCAGCACCTCAGGAGTAAATGTCAGTTAGCTTTTCATAGCCGATCATTCAGAGTATCTCTTCCGCTCCTCCTGTCTCTAGAGAGTTGAAAACAGCATGTCTGGGACAGGTAGCACATCCGGTGAACAGGTCAGGTTTCCATAGCCGCAGGCAGAACAGTTGAAACTGGAGCAGCAGCACGCCAGGTGGACTGGGGACAGCAAGGAGTTATCAGGTCAGGTAGACCTGAGGCATGGTCCTAGGGCTCAGGCCCTCCGAGAGAGAGAAAGATGGATAGAAAAAGAAAGAGAGAAAGAGAGAAAAAGAGAGAGAGAATTAGAGAAATAAGTGGAATGTTGTCCCACTCATCTTTAATGGCTATGCGATGTTGCTGTATATTGGCAGGAACTGGAACACGCTGTCGTACAAGTCAATCCAGAGCATCCCAAACCTGCTCAATGGGTGACATGTATGGTGAATATGCAGGCCATGGAAGAACTGGGCCATTTTCAGATTCCAGGAATTGTGTACAGATCCTTGTGACATGGGGCCGTGCGTTAACATGCTGAAACATGAGATGATGGCAGCAGTTGAATTGCACGACAATTGGCCTCAGGATCTTGTCACGGTATCTTTGTGCATTCAAATTACAATAGATAAAATGTCCGTAGCTTATTTCTGTTATACTCACAGACATAATTCAAACAGTTTTAGAAACTTAAGAGTGTTTTCTATCCAATACTAATAATAATATGCATATATTAGTAAGTGGGACTGAGGAGCAGGCCATTTACTCTGGGCACCTTTCATCCAAGCTACTCAGTACTGCCCCTGCAGCCATAAGAAGTTAACTTCTTTGGGGTAGGGGGCAGTATTTTCACATCCGGATGAAAAGCATGCCCAGAGTAAACGGCCTGCTACAAAGCCATAAAAGCTAGAATATGCATATTTTTTGCAGATTTGGATAGAAAACACTCTAAAACTGTTTGAATGATGTCTGTGAGTATAACAGAACTCATATGGCAGGCAAAAACCTGAGAAAAAAGTGGGAAATCTGAGGTTGGTCGATTTTCAACTCATTCCCTATTGAAGATGCAGTGGGATATTGGTCATGTTGCACTTCCTAAGGCTTCCACTAGATGTCAACAGTCTTTAGAACCTTGTCTGATGCTTCTACTGTGAAGTGGGGCCGAATGAGAGGGGATTGAGTAAGGTCTACCATGACCTGAACATGCGCTGACCATGCGCGTTCATGTGAGAGCGAGCTCTGTTCCATCGCACTTCTGAAGACAAAGGAATTCTCCGGTTGGAACATTATTGAAGAATTATGTTAAAAACATCCTAAAGATTGTTTCAATACTTCGTTTGTCATGTTTTTACGGACTGTAATGTAACTTTTTTAACTTTTCGTCCGTACTTTCCGCTGGACTTGCCCGCGCGTCGTGAGTTTGGAAAGTGTACTGAACGCTAGAACATCAAGGAGGCATTTGGACATCTAAGGCCCTGATGATGTTACAGGTGTCAGTTCATCTTCCATAAGTGCACTGGGATTTTCCTTCAAAAACTTACAGACTTTCTAATATGGGAAAATGAAAATGTTTCTTATAATTCCTGTAATTATAATAACTTAAAAGTGCAATAAATAAAGGGTATTGTGTGCAGTAAATTCAAGACATCATGTGAGTAATTGCGAGCAAGTGCTGTCGAAGAACTATACTGCTCCGCTGCCTAACCGAGACTCCTCCTCGTAGGCCCGACTTCCTCTCTCAAATAAAATGTCCTCCTCCCGTAGCCTCGACACCGGCCACAAGGGGGTATTCATCTCCAATAATGGCCAACGTGAGTGCTATGGGGCGGTAATCATTTAGGCATGTAACCTTCGCTTTCTTGGGCACAGGGACTATGGTGGTCTGCTTGAAACATGTAGGTATTACAGACTCGGTCAGGGAGAGGTTGAAAATGTCAGTGAAGACACTTGTTAGTTGGTCTGCGGTTTCTTTGAGTACACATCCTGGTAATCCGTCTGGCCCCGTGGCTTTGTGAATGTTGACCTGTTTAAAGCTCTTGCTCACATTGGCTACGGAGAACAGATCACACAGTCGTCTGGAACAGCTGGTGCTCTCATGCATGCTTCAGTGTTGCTTGCCTCGAAGTGAGCATAAAAAGCATTTATCTCATCTGGTAGGCTCCCGTCACTGGGCAGCTCGCGGCTGGGTTTCCTTTTGTAGTCCATAATAGTTTGCAAGCCCTGCCATATGCGATGAATGTCAGAGCCAGTGTGGTAGGATTCAATCTTAGTCCTTTATTGACACTTTGCCTGTTTGATGGTTCGTCTGAGGATATAGCAGGATGTCTTATAAATGTCCTTATTAGCGTCCCGCTCCTTGAAAGTGTCAGCTCCAGCCTTTAGCTCTGTGTGTAAAATGCCTGTAATCCATGGCTTCTGGTTGGGATATGTACGTACAGTCACTGTGGGGACGACATCATCGATGCACTTATTCATGAAGCTGGTGACTTAGGTGGTATACTCCTCAATTCAATTGGATGAATTCCGGAACATATTCCAGTCTGTGCTAGCAAAACAGTCCTGTAGCGTAGCATCCGCATCATCTGATCACTTCCATATTGAGCGAGTCATTGGTAATTCATGCTTTAGTTTTGCTTGTAAGCAGGAATCAGGTGGATAGAGTTATGGTCAGATTTGCCAAATGGAGTGCGAGGGAGAACATTGTATGCATCTCTGTGTGTGTAGTAAAGGTGGTCTAGAGTTTTTTTTCCTGTGGTTGCACATGTGACATGCTGGTAGAAATTTGGTAAAACGGATTTAAGTTTCCCTGCATTAAAATCCCCGGCCACTAGGAGCACCGCTTCTGGATGAGCATTTTCTTGTTTGCTCATGGCCTTATACAGCTGGTTGAGTGCGGTCTTAGTGCCAGCATCGGTTTGTGGTAGTAAGTAGACGGCTGCAAATAATATAGATGAGAACTCTCTTGGTAGATACTGTGGTCTACAGCTTATCATGAGGTACCTCTACCTCAGGTGAGCAATACCTCGAGACTAACAGCGCACCAGCTGTTATTAACAAATAGACACACAACCCCACCCCTCGTCTTACCAGACAGAGCTGCTCTGTCCTGCTGATGCATGGAAAACCCAGCCAGCTCTTTATTATCCTTGTCATCATTCAGCCACGACTCAGTGAAACATAAGATATTACAGTTTATAACGTCCCGTTAATAGGATAGTCTTAATCGTAGATAATCCAGTTTATTTTCCAATGATTATACATTGGCCAATAGTACTGATGGTAGTGGTGCTTTACACACTCGCCTACGAATTCTCACAAGGCACCCGGATCTCCACACACGTTTTCTCTGTCTTTTCTTCACATGAATGATGGAGATTTGGGCCTGGTCATTGAGAAAGCAGTATTTCCTTTTCGTCGGACTCATTAAAGAAAATGTATGTAGCGTATATAGCTGTATATGTATATTATGTATATAGCGTAGTTATATACATAGAAATAAGGAAGTGTCTTACTATTCTCCATGGTTGTTCCTCTTGCCTATTCCTTGAATGTGGATGGAGCCACAGTTATACACCTGAGCCTGCTTACTGCACAGCACAATCCATCAATCAGATTGATACACGAGTGTGTAGGTGTGGGTTATAGGGTGTCTAATTGTTTTATATTTTTTTCAATATGGGTGACTATTAAAAGAGCCTGTTTTGTTTTGTACAGACATCACCCTTACCTACACAGCACCCTCACCTGAGAAGTAGAAACTGGGAAATGAAGGAATAAGGAAGATAATGTCATTATTCGACTTTTACATCACCAGGTCATTCTGGATTACTAAAACATAATATCTCTTATAACAAATGATGTTAACTTTGGATAGATAGATTCATGTGCACACACGTGCATGTGTAGCATGTGACAACAGCAGGATCATATCGAGGATAGCGTCACAAATTAATACATAAATACCACTTGAAGCTTGATGATGAGGATCATTTGAATCAGCTGTGTATTGCTAAGGCAAAAACAAAAATCATGGTCCTGGTCTCCAGGATGAAAGACAGAGCTACGTTAAAGAGCACAAAGAAAAATAACACAAGGTTGACTAAGAAAAGAAAAGCAGAACCTTACAGCACTGTAGCTAGTTCGCTAATAATACATCGTTTTTTAAACATTTTCGAAATGTATTTACTTACTTGAATAGGTTCTCCCAGCCATGTAAACGATTGGAAACAGGGCAACAAAGTTTTTTTGTCACCAGAGCAGTTTAGAGCATATTACTATTTACCTGTGAATATATTCATGAAATGGAGAATGGATTAAACTATTTACCCATTTAATAACCAAAGCTTCATACAAACTTGCTATGCTGAATTCTTGATGCACAGTCAAACTTGCTGTTATATGCTGCCAGCACACCCACAAGCGAGCCACTCTGGGCGCCATAAGGCAAATTACTGCGTACTAATGTACACGTACGGTTACGCAGCACGTTAGGAGAATTAGGTTAAGGTTAGGGAAAGAGTTAGGGTTAGCTCAAATGCAAAATAAAATACTTTTGATGTTAATTTGATAAAGCTGGATCACTTTTAGCCAGAACTCCTTTTTGGCCTAGATTACATGGTTGCATTCAAGACAAGGTCGTTTTTATTGATCTGTTGTCAGTGTCAGTAGAGTAGGCCTAGGCCACCATCGTATTAAAAAGGATTCTGCTAATGTCTCCAGTCATATAAACTGTAGTAATGTTTATCAAATGTTTATCAAAGGCCGTGGTGATGAATAAATTCGTTTTAGGGACTGTTATCATGTAGTTTGGGGTAGCCACTCGGCTGTTGTTGTTGAAATAATTAATGTGGGGGTCTTCCAACATGGCCGCCAGGAGGCATTGTACGTCAACTGCAAGCCCTCTATTATAGCTGTTATTTGGACAGATACAGCTTACTAGTCCTTTCTACAAGCTAACTAGCCAGATTTATGCAAAGCGACTTACCGATGATAAGGTGCTTGAACACACATAAATGTATCGAGGAAGCGGAGCCCACAGCTTTCTATCATCATCGCAGCGTAATAGCCGGAAACCAGTGGAGGCTGCTTAGGGGAGGACGGCTCATTATAATGGCTGAAACGGAGCACCTAGAATGGCATCAAACACATGGAAACTATATGTTTGATGTTTTTAATACCATGCCAATGATTCCGCTCCAGGCATTACCACAAGCCCATCCTCCCCAATTACGGTCCCACCAACCTCCCCTGTGCCTGAAACCATAAGGTTCGTCTAAACTGGTCCATGGGCAGTTGATGAAACTTCATTTGTTGATCTTTTCTCCTACTATTATTCAAACAAAATGGTATGCAACAGGTTTTACGGCATCTTTAAAGCAGGGTTAGTTAGCTAATTGAAGTAAGTCCGTTGGAATCGACTCTTTGGCTGATAATCGTGATGTACATTCCATTCTATCTGTTCATACAAAAAATGTACGAGCATGAAAGTGTTTTCAGGTATGTAGTTTGTTGATTAAGACGACATAGAAGTATGTTAAAAATGACCAACCAAGCATATCTAAAATGTTTATAGAATTTAAAAAAAAATACAGCCATTGTCGAGTTCATGCGTGAAGTAGGCAATTTAACATGGGAGTAAAGAGAGTATCCTACGGCTGTAACCTACTTGGGGGTGAAGGTGCTGCCCTCTACTGGACATACAGAATAGGACCCCAAAGGCCTTGCTGACTGACTGACCAGAGGATTTCTGTGTCACCAAAGGAGTTTAGCTCCACAGATAAATTATTAGACTGTCGAAGAATACAGAACGCTGCAGCGTGGGTACTGACCAAGACCAGACGGAGAGCACACAACACACCGGTTTTAAGGTTTTCTATTGGTTTTCAAATCAATTCACGATTGTGCACCCCAGTACATGTCAGACATAGGTACCCAATAGGTCCCTTTGTAGGCACTGGCCTTTTGACTATCCCCCGGCCTCTGGAAAAGCCTGCCGGAGAACCTGAGGGGCAGCAAAATCGTGGACATATTTAAAAGATCTTAAAACACATATTTTTAGTTCAGTTTGTCATTCTTTTGTTTTGTAACTTATGTTTGTGTAGTAAATATTTCAGCTTTCATTATCATTTTTTATAACGATTTTTCCTGTAAAGCGCATTGCGTTGCATTCCATGTCTGAAATGTGCTGTATAAATAAAGCTTGATTTGATTTAATCTGACCAAATAGGTAAATGAAAATGAACAATGCCATTTAAGAAAGCATGTATTTTGTGCCGAGAGAAACGCCTATTTAGCCATTTAAACAAAATGTATCTCCAAAACATCACCCAATCTCTGTCTCCCCCCACAACCCCAACATATGACCCTATTGAAATATACTGTGTCAACACTCACAACGTTATTGGCATCAATATATTAGCAACATAAACGCTTCTTGGACCAACTACCTTCATAATCTCATTGTGGCCTCGTAAAGAATATGATGCACATGGAAAATGAAAATAACAATATTCACAGGCTATCCAATGCATAAAGATTGTATTCTCATCCACTACGTATCCATGCAGGTGCATGCCTCTTATTGAGCAACCTCCTCCAATGACTTTGGTCTAGGACACAACCACAGGATTGGCCAGTAGGGCTGAAAGTGGGGGTTAGTCAGTGTTCCTTTGCTCAAAAATTCTCTCTCACACTTGCATTCACAGTATGAGCAGCAGGGTAGCCAAAGAGCACAGCCAGTGTAAGGACGTTCTGCGCCAGTGGGGGGTGCTGTTGCAAAGGTCTGAAACACAGCAGTGGATCCACACCCCGGGTAGCTCCTGTTGGCAGTGCTGAGACGTGGCGCAACCGCTGGTCAGAATGATTCCCATGGCACCTGCAGGGGTTGGAAGCACACACACACAGATAATAAAGATGCATAGACAGTGAGAGATACATTTGAAAAAGACAGGTATTTGAGACAAGCATGGGTGAGACACACTGAGCTGAGGACTGGGGGCTGAGGAGGAGAGATAGATGGGAGGGATGCTGTAAGCATGTTATGAGTGAGAAGCTGCCTTGACAGGGATGAGAGTGACTGTGCAGGATTAGACCAGGGACTCTGATCGTTCCAGAAATTCCCCCTGCCTAACACAGCCCCTTACTTATCCATTACCCCAGATCTTCATGGAGCAATCTCAATCCGATTGGGGTCTTTCTTTGTCACTGCAATCAGGTTATCACTGTCTCTGTTATTGTTGTTGACTAAAATTGAAATTCATTGACGGGACAGTTACAGAGTGTGTTTGCATACACTAGGTAAGAGAATACCTCTGAGAAAATAGACATTCTTCTACTATTTCAACCCAGGTCTGGCACTCACGTAACGAGTTGCTTTAGATAAGGAGTGACCGTGGGGTAAGGCATGCAAGGGTGAGGGTGAAAGAGAGGGTGAGGAGGACTGTACTCACTGCTCTCTGTCTTAATGCAGAAACGGTGCTTGAAGCCTTTGTGTGAGTGGGAGCAAGTGATGACCTTGGGGCTGGAGCAGCCCACGTCCACGTACATCTGCCCCTGGAGGATGTTACAGCCATAGCACTGCAGCGCCTCACCTTCCACAACACACAGGGAACATTAGGACAACATTAGAACAACACTTTGCCACTGTACATTGCCCTGGTGCCATTTTCAAAGGTTAAAGTTGAGTCAGTGGCACAGTTTACATAAGCACCACACTAGAATATCATTAACATTAAGGCTGGACCAAAATGTTACAAATGACATACAGTTTAAAGTTCAGTGGAAGGTTTTTGAACTCAGCAAGCCTGAGGATGGCTGTGAGAAATCGCTGAAAATAAAAATAGGATATATATTACAGGGCCAAAAGTATGTGGACACCCCTTCAAATTAGTGGATTCGGCTATTTCAGCCACACCTGTTACTGACAAGTGTAAAAAAAAATCAGGCATGCAATCTCCATAGACAATCATTGGCAGCAGAATGGCCCGTAATGAAGCGCTCAGTGGTTTTCAACGTGGCACCGTCATAGGATGTCACCTTTCCAACAAGTCAATTCGTCAAATTTCTGCCCTGCTAGAGCTTCTCCAGTCAACCGTAAGTGATGTTATTATGAAGTGGAAACGTCTAAGAGCAATAATGGCTCAGGCGCAAAGTGATAGTCCACACAAGCTCACAGAATGGGACTGCCTAGTGCTGAAGCGTGTTCCAACACTCACTACCGAGTTCCAAACTGCCTCTGGAAGCAATGTCAGTACAATAACTGTTCATCAGGAGCTTCATCATGAAATGGGTTTCCATGGCCGAGCAGCCGCACACAAGCCTAAGATCACCATGAGCAATGCCAAGCATTGGCTGGAGTGGTGTAAAGCCCGCCGCCATTGGACTCTGGAGCAGTGGAAACTGGAGTGATGAATCATGCTTCACCATCTGGCAGTCCGACGGACGAATCTGGGATTGGCGGATGCTACCTGCCCCAATGCATAGTGGCAACTGTAAAGTGTGGTGGAGGAAGAATAATGTTCTGGGGCTGTTTTTCATGGTTCAGGCTAGGCCCCTTAGTTCCAGTGAAGGGAAATCTTAACACTACAGCATAAACTACATTCTAGACGAGTGCTAGTGCTAGTGCTTCCCACTTTGTGGCAACAGTTTGGGGAAGGCCCTTTTCTGTTTCAGCATGACTATGCCCCTTTGCACAAAGCGAGGTCCATACAGAAATGGTTTGTTGAGATCGGTGTGGAAGAACTTGACTGGCCTGAACAGAGCCCTGACCTCAACCCCACAACTGTGAGTCAAGCCTAATTGCCCAACATCAGTGCCCGACCTCACTAATGCTCTTGTGGCTGAATGGAAGCAAGTCCCCGCAGCAATGTCCCAACATTGGAAAGCCTTCCCAGAAGAGTGGAGGCTGTTATAGCAGCAAAGAAGGTACCAACTCCATATAAATACCCATATTTTGGAATTAGATGTACGACGAGCAGGTGTTCACATACTCTTGGCCATGTAGTGTAGATATGTTTAAAATACTGTATTCACAACCACCAACTGTAGTATTCTTGAAGAATGTATGATTTTCCATGTTCAGTCATAGACACTTTGCCATGTAAGATCAATGCAGCATTGTTGCTCACTGACACACCTGCAACACATGGGTGGCAGGTAGCCTAGTGGTTAGGGCGGTGGGCCAGTAATCGAAAGGTTGCTATATCGAATACCCAAGCTGACAAGGTAAAAATCTGTTGCTCTGAGCAAGGCAGTTAACCCACTGTTCCCTTGGCACCGAATATGTGGATGTCGGTTAAGGCAGCCCCCCGCACCTCTCTGATTCAGAGGGGTTGGGTTAAATGCGGAAGACTCATTTCAGTTGATGGCATTCAGTTGTACAGCTGACTAGGTATCCCTTTTCACTCTCATATACACATGCCCACACACACACACACACAGCAACACATGCTCACATATAGACACGCAAACACGTTCTGTCTCGCTTTCTCTCTCCTTTCTCTCTATACACTTTCTCGTGTACTTACCATGTGAAAATAGGAGAGTTAAAAAACAGTACAGTCCAAATCCATGCATTAGCCCGGTGTGTGGAGTAATGGGTGATGTCTTGTCAGTGGTCAGACAGAACTGTGAGCTGTGTGGAGTGAGAGAGAGGCACTCCTCTCCCGTTATACTCTGGTGGAGAGTAGGGTGTCCACCCCCCTCTGCGCAGAATGGGTAAAAATGTGCTTTGGTGCTGATATTTCAATTTATTATGTGATGAAATACATTTTACAAAGACAAATATGATTCTTCGTGGTCTGAATCATTCAGTGGGGTCTTTCTCTAATATATCATTAATATTATATCCTAAAAGTAGTATTTCATCCGACAATAAACATTCCCGAGACCCACATATTTGGGAGGTGAAAATAAACATTACCATGATATTTTTTCTTTATCTTTTATTTTAAGTGCAAAATTGTCCTCTGTAGTGGTCATTAGGATGTAAGTATAAAAACATTTACATTACAGTCGTCAATGGTTACAGTAGCTGAAAAACAGTTGTGGCATCCAGGTATCCATTACAGAGGACATTTCTTGATAAGCTCTAATTTAGCTCTTATTTAATGTGAAAAAATGATTACACAGTCCTGGCAACTCACTAAACTAGTCCTGAGATATTCACTTATTAGAAATCATTTGAATGTCAAACTCATAAAAGTATATTTAATAATTACACACACCTATTCAAAGTTTCATTAAATGTGCTAATTTTGCAGACACATCTTTTAAAGAGCCAGGAAGATAAAGTTATCAACTTCACACCACCACACATGTGATATCATTGAAAAGCCCAGAATATCCTCTCAAAGGGACAACCGTACTTAATACAGTGGCTTGTATGGCGTCAGAGATACGGACCAAGAACTCATGTCCACTAGAGAGGACAAAAATGAAATGCTGAGTCTCAGGAGGATAAGCACCGAGCTCTGTTGGCAGAGCGGTGCTGCTTCTCAAATAAAATGAAATTTTACTTGTTACATGCGCCGAATACAACGGGTGAAATGCTTACTTACAAGCCAACAATGAAGTTAAGAAAAAATAATAATAATTAGAAATAAAAGTAACAAGTAATTAAATAGCAGCAGTAAAATAACATTAGGAAGACTATATACAAGGGATACCGGTACAGAGTCAAAGTGCGGGGGCACCAGTTAGTCAAGGTAATTGAGGTAATATGTACATGTAGGTAGAATTATTAAAGTGACTATGAATAGATAATAAACAGAGAGTAGCAGCAGCGTTAAAAGAAGGCGGGTGGGGGGGGGGGGGGGGGGGGGGGGGGGGGCAATACAAATAGTCTCGGTAGCCATTTGATTAGATGTTCAGGAGTCTTATGGCTTGGGGGTAGAAGCTGTTTAGAAGGCTCTTGGACCTAGACTTGTTGCTCCGGTACCGCTTGCCGTGCGGTTGCAGAGAGAACAGTCTATGACTAGGGTGGCTGGAGTCTTTGACAATTTTCTCTGACATTTCTAATTTCTCTGACAACGCCTGGTATAGAGGTCCTGGATGGCAGGAAGCTTGGCCCCAGTGATGTACTGGGCCGTACGCACTACCCTTTGCAGTGCCTTGCGGTCGGAGGCTGAGCAGTTGCCATACCAGGCAGTGATACAACCAGTCAGGGTGCTCTCGATGGTGCAGCTGTAGAACCTATTGAGGATATGAGGACCATTGCCAAATCTTTTCATTCTCCTGACAATTTTTTTTATTATCGTGCCCTCTTCACGACTGTCTTGGTGTGCTTGGACCATGTTAGTTTGTTGGTGATGTGGACACCAAGGAACTTGAAACTCTCAACCTGCTCCACTACAGCCCCGTCGATGAGAATGGGGGCGTGCTTGGTCCTCCTTTCCTGTAGTCCACAATCATCTCCTTTGTCTTGATCACCTTGAGGGAGAGGTTGTTGTCCTGGCACCATATGGCCAGGTCTCTGACCTCCTCCCTATTGGCTGTCTCGTCATTGTCGGTGATCAGGCCTACCACTGTTGTGTCATCAGCGAACTTAATTCTGGTTTTGGAGTCCTGCCTGGCCATGCAGTCATGAGGGAACAGGGAGTACAGGAGGGGTATGAGTACACACCCCTGAGGGTCCCCCGTATTGAGGATCAGCATGGCGGATGTGTTGTTACCTACCCTTACCACCTGGGGGCAGTCCGTCTGAAAGTCTAGGATCCAGTTGCAGAGGGAGGTGTTTACTGCCAGGGTCCTTAGCTTAGTGATGAGCTTTGAGGGTACTATGGTGTTGAACACTGAGCTGTAGTCAATGAATAGCATTCTCACATAAGTGTTCCTTTGTCCAGGTGGGAAAGGGCAGTGTGGAGTGCAATAGAGATAGCATCATCTATGGATCTGTCTGGGCGGTATGCAAATTGGAGTGGGTCTAGGGTTTCTGGGATAATGGTGTTGATGTGTGCCATTACCAACTTTTCAAAGCACTTCATTGCTACGGACGTGAGTGCTACGGGTCTGTAGTCATTTAGGCAGGTTGCCTTTGTGTTCTTGGGCACAGCGACTATGGTGGTCTGCTTGAAACATGTTGGTATTACAGACTCAATCAGGGACATGTTGAAAATGTCAGTGAAGACACCTGCCAGTTGGTCAGCACATGTCCGGAGCACACGTCCTGGTAATCCGTCTGGAGAGCGTCTGCGTGATTACACAGTAATCCGGAACAGCTGATGCTTTCATGTATGCCTAAGTGTTGTTTGCCTCGAAGCGAGCATAGAAGTGATTTAGCTCGTCTGGTAGGCTCGTGTCACTGGGCAGCTCACGACTGTGCTTCCCCTTGTAGTTTGTAATAGTTTGCAAGCCCTGCCACATAAGACGAGCATCAGAGCCGGTGTAGTATGATTCAATCTTAGTCCTGTATTGACGTTTTGTCTGTTTGAAGGCTCGTCGCAAGGCATAGCAGGATTTCTTGTAAGCGTCCGGGTTAGAGTCCCGCACCTTGAAAGCGGCAGCTTTACCCTTTAGCTCAGTGCGAATGTTGCCTGTAATCCATGGCTTCTGGTTGGGGTATGTACATACAGTCGCTGTGGGGACGACGTCCTCGATGCACTTATTGATAAAGCCAAAGACTGATGTGGTGTACTCAATGCCATCGGAAGAATCCCGGAACATGTTCCAGTCTGTGATAGCAAAACAGTCCCGTAGTTTAGCATCTGCTTCATCTGACCACATTTTTATAGACCGAATCACTGGTGCTTCCTGCTTTAATTTTTACTTGTAAGCAGGAATCAGGAGGATAGAGTTGTGGTCGGATTTACCAAATGGAGGGCGAGGGAGAGCTTTGTACGCATCTCTGTGTGTGGAGTACAGGTGATCTAGAATTTTTTCCCCCCTGGTTGCACGTTTAACATGTTGATGGAAATTTGGTAGAACTGATTTAAGTTTTCCTGCATTAAAGTCTCCGGCCACTAGGAGCGCCGCCTCTGGGTGAGTGGTTTCCTGTTTCCTTATTTCCTTGTTCAGCTGACTGAGTGCAGTCTTAGTGCCAGCATCTGTCTGTGGTGGTAAATAAACAGCCACGAAAAGTATAGCTGAAAGCTCTCTAGGCAAGTAGTGTGGCCTGCAATTTATCACAATATACTCTACTTCAGGTGAGCAAAATCTAGAGACTTACTTAGATTTCGTGCACCAGCTGTTGTTTACAAATATGCACAGGCCCCTCATCTTATCATCTCATCTGAATATCCATGTCATCTTTCAGCCACGATTCCGTGAAACATAGGATATTACAGTTTTTGATGTCCCGTTGGTAGGATATTCATGATCGTACCTCGTCTAGTTTATTGTCCAATGATTGCCTGTTGGCGAGTAGTATTGACGGTAACGGCAGCTTTCCCATTCGCCTTTTTCGGGTCCTGACCGGGCATCCGGCTCTTTGTCCTCTGTATCTGCGTCGCTTCCTCTTGCAAATAACGGGGATGTTGGCCCTGTCAGGTGTTTGGAGAATGTCCTGTGCGCCTTGCTTTCTGAAGAAAAATCTTAGTCTAATCCAAAGTGAGTGATTGCTGTCCTGATATCCAGAAGCTCTTTTTTGCCATAAGATACGTTTGCAGAAACATTATGTACAAAATAAGCAAAGGAAACCACATAATAGCATAATTGGTTGGGCACCCGTAAAACTGCTGCCATTTCTTCCGGCGCCATTGGAACCACTCGATATGATTGGTCAAATAAAAACCTTGGGACCCAAATGCATAATGAGTGCTCTAACTCCCCTTTGTGGTGGTCTAGAGCAATGAAGCTGTGACGCTGGGTACCTCTAAGTCCCGCGGTGTAAGCTCGCAACTTTTAAAGGAGGAACCACTGTAGTCCAGTGAGGCGTACAAAGTACATTATTATATATTTTTTTTATACAATTACCATGTGATGGATTCAAGACAGCATCTCAAATCATCACAGCATATTAAAGCATCTCAATATAATCTAATTATAATTATCATTATTATTGCAAACAGAGAAGGGACTTCAAATCCATTAAAATCACCTTACATATACATATAATTGGCTTTGCGGTACGAACATACAGCTGTGGAAGAATCCAATATAACAGTAGCATCCTTAAGGGATCCATTCTGTTCTTTTGCCATGACCACAAAAACAATAAAATAGCAAGTCTTCTGTCATTCTGACTGAGCTCTGTCTGCGAAACAGAAGCACAGTGCACCTGTGTGGATATGAAGGACAGGCTGCTTCAGCACCCAACAGACTGATGCTTGTTGTGCCAGTTTGGTGTGATATCGAGGAGGCCGGGATAGAGACAGATACAAAGATAGGGAACGGGGACATGGACAAGGTAAGGACAGAGACAGTGGCAGGGACAAGGGGTAAGGACAGAGACGGAGACAGGGACAGGGATGGGGATAGGGGGAGGGATACTGGCAGGGACAAGGAAAGGAGAGACCCATAGTGAAAGAATCTACTCACTCATAAGTTGAAAATACTTTTGAGTATTTTTCCAACACAGGTGAACATTTTTAAGTTGAACAGCCGTGAAACTTTAGGACACGCTGCGTCAGGTTTTTGTCATGAGCCTTGTTCTAGTGCTGTCAGGAAGGAGAATGTCTGACACTGCCTGCTGGGAGCGGTTCTGTACAAGTTGTTGGCCTAGTTTTCCTGACTTGTTCTAACTCTGGAAAGCAGATCCATCGGAGAGCAGAATCACTGAGTCATCCCGTTGGAAAACATCACAAACCACAATACAAAGACAATAAGCTCTCTGATTCTGCTTATGCCTATTCAGAAAAAAAAAACTAAAAACATGTTGCATTGTGTAAAAAGCTCACACTATATCGCTCTCTTGCTGTAAAAACAAATAATGAAAAGAAAGAAAAGGAAATAACAAACACTCAATGGATATGCAGTAAGAGGACCGTTCCAACGATTTGCGCATACAGGCAAATACCTTTCCCAGGGCTTTCTATGGTGAAATGATACAGAAGAAATGGATGCAGTACCATCAACTGTCCAGAAGAGGTCAGACATGACATGTTAAAATTCAGTGAGTGTGGCTGTTCGACAAGATGTTTGTGGCTGCAGTATTTTCATTGACTAGCAACGGGCAATCGATGAGAGAAGATTGATTTTATACAATCCACACTGTGGACAACAAATAGTCTCCAGATATTATTGCACTGACCTATCTGTGTATTGTATTTATGGTGGAAAGCTATGAATGACCTGCTCATTAGTTGGTTTCATTAAAACTGTTATTATACCCCCAGATTGGTCTCATAGACTAGACGTAACATAGTAAACGTAAATCTGGAACACTCAAATTAGTATGATATGTTACGTTATGATATGTTACATAAGACAGAAGGTTACTTAAGTGTTGCTCTAGTTTATTTGCAAAATCCTTAATAAAATTGTGCATTCCAAAAAGTGGTACAATGTACTATGTAACAATGTATACGGTACCTACACAGTAATTCCGTATGCTGCACTTGCCTCCCTACAATATAAATACATACAGTGTGGAGAACAAGTATTGGATACACTGCCGATTTTGCAGGTTTTCCTACTTACAAAGCATGTAGAGGTCTGTAATTTTTATCATAGGTACACATTTACATTTACATTTACATTTAAGTAATTTAGCAGACGCTCTTATCCAGAGCGACTTACAAATTGGATACACTTCAACTAAAACAAAAATCCAGAAAATCACATTGTATGATTTCTAAGTAATTCATTTTCCATTTTATTATATGACATAAGTATTTGATCACCTACCAACCAGTAAGAATTCCGGCTCTCACAGACCTGTTAGTTTTTCTTTAAGAAGCCCTCCTGTTCTCCACTCATTACCTGTATTAACTGCACCTGTTTGAACTCGTTACCTGTATAAAAGACACCTGTCCACACACTCAATCAAACAGACTCCAACCTCTCCACAATGGCCAAGGCCAGAGAGCTGTGTAAGGACATCAGGGATAAAATTGTAGACCTGCACAAGGCTGGGATGGGCTACAGGACAATAGACAAGCAGCTTGGTGAGAAGGCGTGTCTCGGATTTCTCCCCACTGTAGGTATTAGAATCTCATATTGTGAAGTCGGTCCATTATTTTGAAAACCACCTCTTACAAGAGTCTAACTAATGAATATCACAATATGTGTGATGGAATAAGCCTATTGCACCATAGGCTGCAGGCAAATGAATTTGTACGCAGATGATTTGACCTTTGAGTCATCACTTTGCCAAACACAGGGTTTCAACGTGGTCTCAGAGCATTTCGTATGATTCTGTATGTAAATCCGAGACACTCCATTTAGAATGATATTTTACTTTTCGTAAGGTATGTATGAATTTGGGGATGATGTATTACAAATTACAATTTGTATTGATCCGAGGACCTTCAAAAGGGGGTCGGCCCGCAACATGCAACAATTTCAACGATTTTACTGAAATACAGTTAATCTAAGGAATTCAGTCAATTGAAATAAATTAGGCCCAAACTATGGATTTCACTTGACTGGGCAGTGTGCAGCCATGGGTGGGCCTAGGAGGGCATAGGCCCACCCACTGGAGAGCCAGGGCAAGTGAATCAGAATTTGTTTTTTCCCCACAAAATGGCTTTATTACAGACAGAAAAACTTGTCAGTTTCATCAGCTGTCCACAGCGTGGCTGGTCTCAGACCATCCCACATGTGAAGAAGCCAGATGTGGAGGTTCTGGGCTGGTGTTGTTACACATGATCTGTGATGGTGAGGCCTGTTGGATGTACTGCCAAATGATGCTGTAGGCGGCTTATGTTAGATAAATGAACATTCACATTTTTGTTCAGTATACTTAGCATGTTAGCTAACCCTTCTCTCAATCCTAACCTTAACCCTTTTAGCTAACCCTTCCACTAACTAATGTTGGCGTTAGTCACCTAGCCACTTAGCTAACAACAAATTGGAATTGGTAACATATCATACATTTTGCAAATTCATAACATGATGTACTTTTTGATCATTCCTAACATATTGTACGAATTGAAATTCGTAACATACTGTATCATATGAATTGTAATTCATAACATATCATACGAAATGGATGATGGAGATCCACAAATTAATACATACCATACAAAACTTAACACATCGTACTAAATGGAGTGTCTCGGATTTACATACAGAATCATACGAAATGCTCTGAGACCACGTTGAAACCCGCCACACTTCATCACTTCTGTGTTTGGCAAAGTGATGACTCAAAGGTCAAATCATCTGCAAACAAACCTGCACATTTTCCAGATTGCCTCTGTTGTGCATTCTTTTGCCTGCAGCCTATGGTGCAATAGGCCTATTCCATCACACAAATTGTGATATTCATTAGTTAGACTCTTGTAAAAGGTGGTTTTCAAAATAATGGACCGACTTCACAATAGGAGCTTTTAATTATAGTTATGTTGTAGGGAGGCAAGTGCAGCATACGGAAATACATTGTAGGTACCGTATGCATTGTTACATTGTACCAATTTTTGGAATGCACAATTTTAAGGATTTTGCAAATAAACTAGATCAACACTTTTGCAAATATGTTAGATCAACACTTATACTCTGAGGCACTTCTTCTCCTGAAGCTCTCTCCTCCCCTCTACTCTCCTCTGCTCTCTTACATCTCTCTCCTCCCCTCTTTCCCCTCTCCCACACCTCTATCCTCCTTTTCCTCTCCTCCTCCATCCTCCTCTCACCTCCTCTCCTTCAGATCTCATCGACTCTCCTTGCCTCTTGTCTCCTCATACAGATCTCCACTCCTCTACTCTGTTGTCCTCCTCTCCTCGGTCCCAGTCGTTCTGTTGGAGTCAGCCATGCATGTTAATGCTCCTTATCTCTGGCATGGAGCCCAGTTGGATGCCAGGAGTGTGTGTTCACCATCTGTAACACAAGGGCTATTATTTATATTGTGGCTCTTGCTGCCATATTTGTTTTTTTCCTCTGAAATATTGATCCACACAAATGTCCATCGCAAAGCGTAAGTCTATAGCATACAGAGGAGCAGCTGCTCAATGAGCTGTTGATTGTGTCAGCTCGGATAGATCAACAGAATGAGTTTGTTTTAAAATTCATGAGGTGCTCTGCAATGTTTCTCAAGCAAGTGAAACAGACATGCTACTTTTCCTGCAGTAATCAGTTATACCCTACTGCACACATCAATAGCCAACCAAGGAATCAAGTTTTCTAGCATTACATTTTCATAAACTTGACTAAAATCAATGTGTTATGGTCAGTGGCAAAAAATATATATTTATTTGACACGCTGATGTGATTTGTGATTCAACAGGCTATTCTGCTCAGTTGGACTATTGATTAATCGATATGAATCAGTCAACACACCATTATTCATTAATCAAATAAGTGTAGCAGAGGCCTTCAAGGGTTTACTCAAGAGAAGGAAATAGGTGGAGGCGCGGATGTTTTCTGTCTCATTACTGCTGTTTTCAACCACTTTGGCACATTTTTCAGATGTAAGTGGTATATTTTCAAAATTCTAAGTACAAACCTCTAAACACTTGTAATGTCCGCTATCTTAAGTTCAGAACCTTTGATTGTACATTCACTGGAGGTTCACACATCAAAATCAAAATTTTCCTTGAAATACCATGTGAATATTTAGTTTCGTCACTAATTTATCAGATAATGATAGGCTCACCATTTAGTCATTTTAACTTCCATTTAATCGAATAGTAAAAAAATACAAGATACACGTTTCAAAACGGTTCTTTTTGAACTGCTGAATATAAAGAATAGTACATGGAAAATATAATTTTCTATACAGTATTTCACTATATTATGCATTTAAAAAATGTATGTATATATATATAAACTCTGCAAAAAAAGAAACGTCCCTTTTTCAGGACCCTGTCTTTCAAAGACAATTCGTAAAAATCCAAATATCTTCACAGATCTTCATTGTAGAGGGTTTAAACACTGTTTCCCATGCTTGTTTAATGAACCATAAACAATTAATGAACATGCACCTGTCATTAAGACACTAACAGCTTACAGAAGGTAGGCAATTAAGGTAACAGTTATGAAAACTTAAGACACTAAAGAGGCCTTTCTACTGACTCTGAAAAACACCAAAAGAAAGATGCCCAAGGTCCCTGCTCATCTGCGTGAACGTGCCTTAGGCATGCAGATCTGGCCAGGGCAATAAATTGCAATGTCCGTATTGTGAGACGCCTAAGACAGCGCTACAGGGAGAAAGGATGGACAGCTGATCGTCCTCGCAGTGGCAGACCACGTGTAACAACACCTGCACAGGATCGGTACATCCAAACATCACACCTGCGGGACAGGTACAGGATGGCAACAACAACTGCCCGAGGTACACCAGGAACGCATAATCCCTCCATCAGTGCTCAGACTGTCCGCAATAGGCTGAGAGAGGCTGGACTGAGGGCTTGTAGGCCTGTTGTAAGGCAGGTCCTCACCAGACATCACTGGCAACAATGTCGCCTATGGGCACAAACCCACCGTCGCTGGACCAGACAGGACTTCAAAAAGTGCTCTTCATTGACAAGTCACGGTTTTGTCTCACCAGGGGTGATGGTCGGATTCACGTTTATCGTCGAAGGAATGAGCGTTACATCGAGGCCTGTACTCTGGAGCGGGATCGATTTGGAGATGGAGGGTCCGTCGTTGTCTGGGGCGGTGTGTCACAGCATCATCGGACTAAGCTTGTTGTCATTGCAGGCAATCTCAACACTGTGCATTAGAGGGAAGACATCCTCCTCCCTCATGTGGTACCCTTCCTGCAGGCTTATCCTGACATGACCCTCCAGCATGACAATGCCACCAGCCATACTGCTCGTTCTGTGCGTGATTTCCTGCAAGACAGGAATGTCAGTGTTCTGCCATGGCCAGCGAAGAGCCCGGATCTCAATGCCATTCAGCACATCTGGGACCTGTTGGATCGGAGGGTGAGGGCTAGGGCCATTCCCCCCAGAAATGTCCGGGAACTTGCGGGCGTTTCTTTTTTTGCTGAGTTTATTTGTATCCAATGGCAGGTTGTGAGCATTTTGAGAAATATGTCATTCTTACAGTTTTGTTATCCTTATACAGTACATACGTAGGACAAATCATCAGAAATAGGGTTATTAAAAAGCAGTTGGCAAATGTATAATTGTATGCCATTTCTGCCCATGCAATATTGTACACTATCACCTTTTTCTATTTGAATTGTGTCACGTCTACTCCCGCTCCTCCCCTGCGGCGTTCGACGTCGCAGGCATACTAACCACAGGTCCTGGGATCCATCGTTACGCACACCTGGCATCAATCATTACACGCACCTGCACATCATCAGACACACCTAACCACCATTACCTCACTTATTACCTCCCCTATATCTGGCACTCCCTTAGGTTCTTTCCCCAGTCTGTATTGTTTGTTATATTGTTTGATGTTACGTTTATTATTAAACTCACCACCTGCACTTGCTTTCCGACTCCCAGCGTATACATTACAAAATACTGACTCCAGCAATGGAAGCAACAGGAAAAACAGAATATCTCCCAGACGGTCAACAAGCAGGGATACCTTGTACATCAACACCATGACCAGCTGGCACAACTGGGGACGGCTATGGAGGAGGCTCTTCGCAGTGTGCAACGTCTCGAACATGCCCGGGAGGCGTTGTCATCAACTAGCGGAGGATACTCTATAAGCAGTCAACCCAGCACAACAGCCCATTCAGCAACCCGCTCAGGTCCGCGATTCCCATTTGTCCCTCCTGGATAAATATGACGGTGGCTTCCTACTTCAGTGCTCCCTTTACTTTACACACCAGATGGGAGCCCCCACCACCAAGAGGTCAAAGGTTGCCCTGGTTATTCCTCTGCTGACTGGGTGGGCGTTGGAATGTGCCATGGCCATCGGGGAGAGGACCTAGATTCATATGAGGGGTTCATGGCTCTGTTCAAGTTCATTTTTGATCATCCCCCGGAAGGCAGAGAGGGATTTGAGCGCTTACTTCAATTACGGCAGGCGGACCAGACGGCTACCGAATACGTGCTCACTTTCAGGACAGTAGCAGCATGCAGTGGATGGAATGAGCCGGCGCTTCGAACACTATTCAGGAGAGGTCTGCGCGAGAAGGTCCAGATGGAACTGGCCTGTCGAAACGACGACCTCTCCTTGGACGCAAGTGAGTATTCCATCTTCATCACTTTTTGGTGTCCATCACACTAGTTGACTTTCCCTCATGTACTGTGTGTACAGCGTTAGTGGATTCCGGTGCCGCGGGGAACTTTGACCAGACCCTTGTCTCTCTTATCTCATACCCTCTCTCCTCTCTTTTCCCGGTTCAAGCCATCGCTAGTCAGCCATCTCATCGCCCCTGGGACTGTGCCATCGACCTGCTGGCAGGGTCTGAGCCCCCAAGCAGACGCATCTACCCTCGTTCTGTGGCTGAGACCCAGGCAATTGCGGATTAAATCCAAGAGGTGCTCCAACAAGGTTTCACCCGCACGTCCACTTCTCCTACGTCAGCTGGTTTCTTCGGACACCTGCCATTAATCATTACGTGCACCTGCACGTGAGACACACCTGGACTCCATTACCTCCCCTGTATCTGGCACTCCCGTAGGTTTATTTCCCCAGTCAGTATTGTTTCATGTCTATAAGCTACCCGTGTTTATTGTTTGATGTTCCATTTATTATTAAACTCACCACCTGCACTTGTTTTCCGACTCCCAACGTATACATTACAGCCCATCTCTCTGCTTAAAATGCATCAACTTAGTTTCAATGAAATCCAGATGAGTGAAATTCTTAGTTAAAGTAGGAAGTTTACATACACCTTAGCCAAATACATTTAAACTCAGTTTTTCACAATTCCTGACATTTAATTCTAGTAGAAATTCCCTGTCTTAGGTCAATTAGGATCACCACTTTATTTTAAGAATGTGAAATGTCAGAATAATAGTAGAGAATGATTTGTCAGCTTTTATTTCTTTCATCACATTCCCAGTGGGTCAGAAGTTTACATACACTCAATTAGTATTTGGTAGCATTGCCTTTAAATTGTTTAACTTGGGTCAAATGTTTCAGCTAGCCTTTCACAAGCTTCCCACAATAAGTTGGGTGAATTTTGMCCCATTCCTCCTGACAGAGCTGGTGTAACTGAGTCAGGTTTGTAGGCCTCCTTGCTCGCACACGATTTTTCAGTTCTGCCCACAAAATGTATATGGGATTGAGGTCAGGGCTTTGTGATGGCCACTCCAATACCTTGACTTTGTTGTCCTTAAGCCATTTTGCCACAACTTTGGAAGTATGCTTGGGGTCATTGTCCATTTGGAAGACCCATTTGCGACCAAGCTTTAACTTCCTGACTGATGTCTTGAGATGTTGCTTCAATATATCCACATAATTATCCTCCCTCATGATGCCATCTATTTTGTGAAGTGCACCAGTCCCTCCTGCAGGAAAGCACCCCCACAAGATGATGCTGCCACCCCCGTGCTTCACGGTTGGGATGGTGTTCTTCTTCTTGCAAGCATCCCCCTTTTTCCTCCAAACATAACGATGGTCATTATGGCCAAACAGTTCTATTTTTGTTTCATCAGACCAGAGGATGCTTCTACAATCTTTGTCCCCATGTGCAGTTGCAAACCGTAGTCTAGCTTTTTTATGGTGGTTTTGGAGCAGTGGCTTCTTCCTTGCTGAGTGGACTTTCAGGTTATGTCGATATAGGACTCGTTTTGCTGTGGATATAGATACTTTGTACCTGTTTCCTCTAGCATCTTCACAAGGCCCTTTGCTGTTGTTCTGGGATTGAGTTGCACTTTTTGCACCAAAGTACGTTCATCTCTAGGAGACAGAACGCGTCTTCTTCCTGAGTGGTATGACGGCTGTGGGGTCCCATGGTGAAGATGAACGTGGTACCTTTAGGCATTTGGAAATTGCTCCCAAGGATGAACCAATTTTTTTTCTGAGGTCTTGGCTGATTTCTTTTGATTTTCCCATGATGTCAAGCAAAGAGGCACTGGGTTTGAAGGTAAGCCTTGAAATACATCCGCAGGTACACCTCCAATTGACTCAAAATTATGTCAATTAGTCTATCAGATGCTTCTAAAGCCATGACATTTTCTGGAATTTTCCAAGCTGTTTAAAGGCACAGTCAACTTAGTGTATGTAAACTTCTGCCCCACTGGAATTGTGATAGTGAATTATAAGTGAAATAATCGGTCTGTAAACAATTGTTGGAAAAATTACTTGTGTCATGCAAAGTAGATGTCCTAACTGACTTGCCAAAACTATAGTTTGTTAACAAGACATTTGTGGAGTGGTTGTAAAACGAGTTTTAATAATTCCAACCTAAGTGTATGTAAACTTCCGACTTCAACTGTATATACAACCCAGTTATGTCACAGTGCATTGTACACTGCACTAAAATTCCAAATGGTAGCACAGAGACACTTTCCACTTTGTCCTATTGAACCACACTGGCTGATGGAGAAAGATATAGTATTTAAAGCCTCATCCATATATGATTTGGTTTTACCTTCCAATATGTCAGATTACAGTAATCCATTGTGTCAAACATATAGAAATGTAGTGTTCAGCAGTTATCAAACTATATACAATAACTAGATACCACATTTTGGTTCAGTATTTCTCTTTTGAGTAGTTTAAGCGACAATTGTATTAACAAATTTCAAGAAAATCATAAAGGTGAATGTTGCATTTTGAAAAGCAGATACTTTGAATATTTATCCAAATTGAGTGATTTGGTGCAGTGAACAGGTGTTGAGTTTTGAAATACGAGCCATTTTGATGATCTGTTTTGATTTATGTGCTTTGAGTTGTGAAAATGTATACAACGGGTGGGTCTAATCTTGAATGCTGATTGGTTATAACCGCATTCCAGACAGTGTCTATTCCAAAAGTTACCACCGGATAAATCTGACGTTAAAATGCCTATTTACTTTATTCATCAGCCCAGCCAAGCAATTTATAAACTTGATCTCCACTATAAAAAGCATCTAGACATCTCGCATTTCTTTTAGACTAACATTTTGTTTTCAATGGCGGATATTTGTTTCAACCTTGTCTGTCTCGCCGACATTTGCAATATGGTTTCAATATTCGAATTCGATCTCCAGCTGTCCCATAGTAATGAACGAGTCTGCACGAGACAGACAGGCAGGCAATGTTTCTCAGCCAGTCAAAATCATGAATCAGCTGGCATTTTTATGGATATAGTCAAAGAAATGTCAATTGAAAAAAGGTTAAACGAAACGAAGTGCAGCTAGTTTGCAGTCTTTCCAGCTTCAGTTTGAAGGGATTGTGTTGGCTAGCTCCTCTGAACAACAGTGTCCTGACAAGTGAGCACATTTTCGAAATCGCACGTCATTAGCTCATTGTTAAGGATGTATCCAAATAAATGTCTCTAGAAACAGATTAAACAAATGCAATAACAGCAGCTACTGTTGTTATTCTGTCTACAGTGTTTTATGTGACTGTAAATTAGCTGTAGTTGGCTAGCTAGCAAGCAAGGGATAAGAACGTTGCCAGCCAGTATGGGAATGGAACATTTACAACGAACGACTGGGACGCGTCCATAGATACAGAACAAAAAGACTGAATTGGGTCACGTTTCTGACAACTGAACCGATAGAATGAACGACCAGCCGGCTTGGGTAGGGGTAGCAACTCTCGATTTGTGTCGGGAATATATCTTGGAAGGATGAAATAGTATGATTTTTTTTATATATGTCAAATCATTATTTGAAAATGTTGGTCACCCGTGGTATGAAAGTGATAATGCCCTCGAAGCCGGTGTTTGGAGGATATATTGGCACGGTTTCCTGGCCCTCGAATTCATCTCGTGCCTAACACCCGTGACAATATATCCTCCAAACACCGGCTTCTCGGGTATTATCACATACTTGTGAAAATTGAATGATTGAACTAACAGGTGGTGTTACAGTGGCTAGAAGACAAAAGATGGTAAAGGACTCATAAACCATCCATTGACATGTTGACGGGTGGAGCTCCAAGAAAAATGGCGAGGAATATAAATAGAAAAAAAGGAATCATAGTATCCATTTGTATACAGAACATGATCTGCCAGTACCGTGCTCTTTTATCTGTTTTGGCCAAGTGGTCATGGTGGAATTTGAGTCACTAAATGGAAGAAAACAAACTGAAAAGGGGAGAGACTATCTGGACCAATTTGCAATGATGAATGCTCATTTTCCTTTTGTCACAAAACATTCTCAATCCCGTCCACTGATGAACACGACCCAGCTAAATCAGAAGGCATTTTGATTGCTTTGTTTACCCAAACGACAGGATTTGCAGTCCTTATTGATGACATTCTAATTGTGTGAAAGGAACAGACTCTGTCCTTACGCTGATCACAGTTGAACATCAACATTTTGTATTTTCACACCCAATTACCACGGCAGAGTAGCTGTCTCCCTCTCTAGCCCAAATCCTTCAGAGAGAGAAAAAAACTAATTTTCTTCAGTGAAAAGGGTTAGCAATCTGCCATCCCTACAACCTTGTTAGAAATTCAATTAGCTGTTAAGTCGAGGGCCCGGGAAGACAGCGTTCTGCCTATTAATTCAAACAAGACAGCTGTAATCCCTAGTTAGCAATGAAGGGGGAGGGGAGTCAATACGCAGCTAAATCCCCTACAAAATCGAAATAGTCTGATTTGTGGTGACTTCTGGGATGACCAGACACATTCTGTGATATAGTTCATGCGTCTGATTAACAAGGACTTTACTAAGGTGCAAAAATATATACATTATATACATAATATATATACATGATACCTCCAAAGCTTAGGCACTTGCACTGTTCTAATGGTAGATACATATTTCACCTGCTGCAGGTGAGGGAATGAAATAGATGAGTAGCACCCTTGAAATGAAAATAATCATGTTTATGCTGGGGGGGGTTTTACGTGACATTTTCACCTTGGTCAGACATGTGGTTCAGACATGTATGATATTTCACATGAATTTCTCAAGTGCTTCTCCCTCGTGAAAAAATGTATTCCCTTGTGACATTTCTTCACACGTTTATTTTCACCACTTCCAGCTACATTTGGTTGGGAGAACCAGGACCAGCTTCAAAGGAAAACTAGCAGTGGGAAGCATTGAAAATAAAGACCAGGTTAACAACCAAAGATAGGGAAAATTGCAGGAAAGAGTGAGAAGTTTTTTTAATTGCGTTAAAAATAACTGGCATAAATAAATTGCAGTATTTTGTCTTGCTATCAAAACTTTTGGGTTTATGTTTTGATTTTAATAATATTATTTTGGTGTGCAATAATGTTTTTGCTTGATTTTAATGGCACAAAAGTAACTCACTAGTGGATTGCATCTTATCACTATTACTCTAAAGGAGTTTAAAGCTGCAATCCTTAATTGAAACATTAAAAGTTCTCCACACCACAGTTTCTGTAAAAAAAATGTGGGTTGGGGCTGGAGAAAAGCAACCACTATCAAATCAATTCACTACACTATGGATGTACGTAAAGACTGACCATCCATGATAACACAATTATACACTTTTTTTTCTCTAAGGATTCTTCAGCTGTCCCCATAGGAGAACCCTTTGGTTCCAGGTGGAACCCTTTTTGGTTTGTTGTAGAACACTACGTGGAAAGGGTTCTACATGAAACTGAAAAGGGTTCTACCTTGAACCAAAAATATTTCAAAGGGTTCTCCTATGGGGACAGCTGAAGAACCCTTTAGGTTCTAGATAGCACCTTTCTATGAGTGTAGTTTTAACCATGTTTTTAGGTTATACAGTGTTTGTTTACAAACTTGTGTTCTTTAATCTGAAACAGTAAATTAATTTCCCAACCCCCCCCCCCACACACACACACACACACACTACCCAACACCCCCACGACACACTACAGCCTCCTAACACTAGACATTGGACTTGGATAGTTCTTAAAAAACTAAAAAACACTTTCATTGCTCACCTATGGAATCAATCCCCCATTGGGATGATCATGCCAGTGTAACGAGTGCGACGAGAGTCGGGAAGCAAGTACAGGGAGTGAGTGTTTTAATAAATATAACAATTAACACGAAACACAAACAACGCACCGACATGAAACAGAGACAATAACACCTGAGGAAAGAACCAAGGGGAGAGACAGATATAGGGAAGATAATCAAGGAGGTGATGGAGTCCAGGTGGGTGTCATGAGGCGCTGGTGCGCTTGACGATGGTGACAGGTGTGAGGGATAATCAGCAGCCTGATGACCTAGAGGCCAGAGAGGGAGAATACGTGACAACCATCGAGATCTAAATTAATATTTAATCACATTTTTTCCCCATCTTTGAAAATAACCCTGCCATACGTGCCATGGCGGTACACTATAAATACCCCTAAGTGTTAGCAGGAGGCAATATGGCCTACTCATATTTCTTATTTATTAAGTCGAAGGTCTTGCAGGTAAATATTAATGAACCCTGGCAGTTGGCTTGTCTGGAAACCCTGCTGTATTTTATAATAAATGAGTGGGAAGCATTAACACAGAGAACAGTGACAGCTCAATCTACAGCAGAGCATGCTGGAGTAGCTGTACAGTAATAATCAGACTGGATCTCACTGTGAGCCACACTTGAAGAAGACTAAATTACGTTTCAGTCGACCTTGAGCACACGTCTACTCTGGCTGTTATCAAATGTAGACCCTATAGTGTGGAACCTTGTTTAAGGAGCCATGTTGTCAACAGGGGTTAGAGTAGGTAAACATTATGGATTTCGTACTGTTACTGCAATACTGCTTCACTGTGCTTTTTCAGTGAGCTCATCTGAACATCATCTTGCTCCTCCCTCTACACAGGCACACACGCGTGCACATGCATGATCACACACACACACACACACACACACACACACAC